>NC_136494.1:122816851-122849351 GCF_053919585.1 Euprymna scolopes
TATAATCTATTAGGTAACAACTGTCAATGGTGGTTGTGTAAGGAAGTGTAACATCAAAATACAGAGTCTCAAGACATGTACTTCACAACACATGCAAAATGATGACTGCTTGATTGTTCATGGCAATCGCGTTTTATCTCACTTGATAAATTAATGGTTGGGGATGAACTGAGATCTGGATAAAGAAAAGACCACCTGCAAATCTTTTTTTTGGTTTTGCTGACAGATGGCGCTTGTAACACCAGGTTTCTTTTTTTAATAAGGTAAGTCATCATGTTTTCCCCTGCATCCAATTTTCTATGATCTTATGATGATTTGAGTTGGACTTCTTGAGCTTGGTATTTGGCCGTAAGTGGTCAATAAAAAAAATTCTTCTATGAATAGGATAATTTCTGAAGAATCATCAGACATATTTGGATCTGATTTACCCGAATCCATTGCATTGTAAGAATCTACTTATTAATTCATTTTGTTTTTTTTTAGGGGGCGGGATCACCGTTGTTAAATGTTGATATGCAAGATAACAGGGAGAGGATGTGAGATGTTTCAAGGATTGACTCCATTTTCTATATACTGTTCTCATTTTGATGTTCACTTGGGATTTTCATGCTGATTCTCTTTACTTTTGACCAGTTGCTGGTACCATAGTGAGCAATGTTTCGTTGTTTGGTGTGATATTATACCAATACACTACTTACATTACAGAACATTGATTCTTGGCTCAAATTCTTTCTTTGCTTTTGTAGCATTTCTTAATTTTGAAGTTGCTTGCTGGAACGTTTGTAAATTGAAAAAATTGACCCCTTTAATCAGCCCAGACCTCCTTCAAGAATGTATTATTAAATTTAGGACGATTGTTCATTCAGATTTTCTACTGATGGATTAAACTCATAAAACAGATCTCCGATAGGGTGAAACATTTCTTGAATCGTACTTACACATGATTACTATGAGGAAATATTTCACATTGTAATCGGTTTATATTCATGCCTGAATGATCCAAAACCATTATTTATCATCAATTTTCGAATTTGTGTTGACATCCTTTACATTCTTTGATCACCACCCTTTAACACCACTGGTGGTTGTTTTTCACAAACTATACTCTTCATCTGATATTATGATGTCAACTCTGGCAGTATATGGCCTTTATTTTAACCGGAGGGCATAAACTGCATTCACAGTTGAAGCATATACAAATCTTACAAGTTCCACCTCCATTTTCATTATACCAAACTATTTTTGTGGAACTCTCCTGAGTATAACCGGATAGAACTCATACAGGTTTTGCAATCCTGTTAACGTGAGTTTATTTTCATCGACTAAATATGTTTTTACTTTGTCAGTAAGTGTGTAATAACTGGATTTATATCACCCGCTCCCTTTTCTTTTTGTTATTATGGATGAAGTTGTATGATATTGTATATTGTTGCAGGTCTTGTAAATTATGAAGTTGATACAGACTAAACTTGGCAATGTTTCTTTTATTGACATCATTTTTTCAGACATTTTTTTGCAGCCTCCACATGTATTTACAGAAATTGGAAACATTGAACAAAATTAAATTAGCAATTTGCCTTTGGATTCCTATAATAGAACCAATTGACACTCTCACCCCAGGAAGATGGAACATTAATGTGACTGAAATATTAAGGCAGTAAAAAGCAAAATAAAGTTCAACTATGATAAATAACAATTAATAATCTAAACAAAGAACTAAAAATGCAGACAAAGAACATGTTAGATGCATCAAACTTAATTTTTCATTCATTTATTTGGCATGAATCACAGGATTAAATTGTTGGCATTGGTTTCCCTTGATATTTGTCTAGTCAGAATTCTTTCTAGAAAGACATTGGGTACTAACAGGAGGGACCATGTGAAGGTTGCCAACATTTTAAGTAAAAATGTTTCTGTGAACCAAACAGGATTCAAACTTTCAGTTCGTGTCATTAACCACTTAATCATCGTGTGGCACTATGAAATAGTGCCACTGAGTTATTGTTGTTGTCCCTCTCCCCTCCACTGCCATAGCCGGGAAGTCATTTGTTTGCAGTGATACAGAAAAAAAGGGACCACAATGCAATTTCGACAAGTCCCTCCCTCTTTTACAGAGAGGCAAAAAACATGCATCCTCCCCCCATGGCTGCCGGCTATTGAAGATAGAGGGAATTGTCAAAATTGCATTGTGGTCCCTTTTTTTATGTATTGCTCCATGTGCGACAAGTAACTTCCCAGTTACTGCTGAGGATGGGGGCAAAAACAACATTGCACTGGTACTACGAAATAGTGCCACAGTCCTCACCTTCCATTATATTCAATGGTATTGGTTAAAATCTTTTATTTAAAGTCGTCACTTTTCTAACAATATTCTCATCAGTCACAATAGCAGAACAACTCCAAAACAAGGCATACAGTTTCTAAGCCATCAACTTTTAACAGAATCTGATATTCTTTAATGCTGAAGCAGATTCATAAGTCAGTCATTTTACTGAGATTTTAATAAATCATTGATACTTTCTTATTTTTTATTGTATTTAGCATGTAAGTATTTAAACTAATGAATACTGATATGGACTTCTAGCAATCCAGGTTTGAATCCGATCCAATCAATGAACATACACAAAAGGATGAATCAGCACTCCTCAAAACCTAGATAAAAATTAATTATATCTCATCAACCAATTATTGTAAATTGGTATTCAGTTTTGTTATTGAGTAAATTTGAAAACAATAAACAAATCAGACAGAGCAAAGCAAGTTTTATGCCTTTCAAATATTTTTGCAGTTTTATCGGTAAAATAATGTCAGCCAGTCTCATATTCATCATGTTCTACAAAAAAAAAAAAAAAAAAATTCTTCGTTTCTTTTTCTTTCTTAGTTTCCCCTCTCTGTCCTGCTCTAAGCAAATCTGACGACCTAGTCCACAAATTCCAAAACTCCATCATGACAAGCTTCAAGAAAAAATACACGATTAAACCCGGTTCTCCAACTTCCAACATAGACCCTCACAACCAATGTCTCCTTCTCCAACATCAGGGGTCTACGTACTAACCTTCCAGAGGTTGAAACCCATTTACAGGAGACTAAACCAGACCTTTTATTTTTAAGTGAAACTGGCTTTGGACAGGCTATTTCTCTAGAAGAGTTCTCAATTAAAGGGTTCTCTAACTTAACTTCTAAATCTGACCCTCAAGATCGCCATGGGCATGGAATATGTGCCTATATTAAAGATGGCTTTCCATGTGGTAGGGACATCTCCAGAGAAGATCCTAACTTACCCTATATATGCTTCCGGGTTGCATTAGCTCACACTATTGCATTTATACTTACTCTCTATCGCCCCCACAACATCTGAGTTACTATCTTTAAAAGATTATCTGAGAAAATTGACCAAGTCCTTCTGCTTATCCTTCAGCTAACATTCACGTATGTGGAGACTTCAATGTTCACAACGTGGATTGGTTGACCCACTCAAACAAGACCGATGATGAGGGGAGGTTCTGTTATGATTTCTCCATTGAACTAGCGCCCATACTTACAAAACTGTTTAAACGTTGTCTTAAGGGGAATAGCTTTCCATCACCCTGGAAAATCACATCAGTATGCCCTGTATTTAAGAATTCAGGTGATCGCTCATCCCTCTCTGAGTACAGGCCAATAAGTCTCCTGTGCGTCATGAGTAAGTTGCTGGAATCTGTGTTAAATAGAGAAGTAATCAACCATCTCAGAAAAAATAACCTTCTTAGTGACATGCAATTTAGTTTCCATTCTGCTAGGTCTATAGCAGATGTGCTTACAGTTATATCTCATAGGATTAGCTAATCTCTCGACGGAGGCTACCTTTTTAGGGCAATTGTTCTTGACATATAAAATGCCTTTGGTAGAGTATGGCATAAAGGTATAGCTGGAAATGTCTTCTCAATTATTAAATCATTTCTTTCTGATAGGTTCATAAGTTGAGGAGCAAAAAAAAAAAAGTAGTTGAGAGGCAAAAATCAGAAGCTCACAGTATTAATGCTGGGCCCAACTCTTTTCGTGATCTACATTAATGATCTTCCAAATCACATCCTTACATCATTTGTAGACATTTATGCTGATGACACTACCATTTATGGTAGCACATCTACGACAGTAAACGACCAAGTTCTCTCCGATTCTCTCTCCTCTGATCTTGGGCATGTGGTACAATGGAGAAAGGAGTGGCTGGTTACTTTTAATGCAGCTAAAACCAAGCTTCTCTCTTTACATCATCAACATTCTGATCCATATCTGGCATCAATTGAAATGAATGGCTCTCGTCTTCAGGAGGCCTCAAGTTTTGACAAGCTTCTGGGCTTGACCGTTACTCCTGATCTCAAATGGAACACGTACATCAAATCTGTTGCCAAGGTCGCTGGAAAAATGGTGGGATCTTTCTATCGATCCACTAGATATCTCAC
Organism: Euprymna scolopes; assembly: GCF_053919585.1. Taxonomy (NCBI): domain Eukaryota; kingdom Metazoa; phylum Mollusca; class Cephalopoda; order Sepiida; family Sepiolidae; genus Euprymna; species Euprymna scolopes. Next base: position 122,821,294 of record NC_136494.1, read on the forward strand.
TGCTGATGCAATTCTCTATCTATATAAGAGCCAGGTACGTCCAAGGATGGAATACTGTTGCCAAATCTGGGCAGGAGCTGCTAGAAAGGACTTGTCCTGCCTTGATAGAGTTCAAAATAGACTTCGTAGCCTCGTAGGAGATGTCCCTTTTCTCTTCCCTGCAACCTCTATCTCACAGAAGAGATGTTGCGAGTTTGTCTCTGATGTATCGTTATTTTGATGGAAAGTATGGTCCCCCCTCGCCAAACTTTCATGAGAAACACTCGTCTAGCTGAAAACACTATCAATAATTGCCCCCACTCTTTATCTGTGCGTAAACCTAAACGTAGATTCCATGAACAAAGCTTCTTTCTTAGAACTGCATGCCTGTGGAATTGTCTTCCGTTTTCCTGCTTTCCAGCTGACTACAATATGGTTGTCTTCAAGTCTAATGTAAACAAGTTCTTGATGAGCCGTTCCATATAAGCTAACAAATTTACCGAATTTCCATTACTAATGATTACTATATTGTCCAATTTCTACTGTACACTCTTTAACCCTTATCCTTGAGTGGCCTCTTGGCCTTGATAATATGGTGATGCCTGTGTAAAAAAAAAAAGTTAAAAGAGAATGCTCCTAAAATATGCCAGTTAAAAGCTTACAGCATAGATGTAGTACTCTTCCTTAACACTAGTGTCCAAGTAAATGTATTTGGTGCCCACCACAGTAATTGGCTTGGCTTCTCTAACTACACAGATACAGCTGACAGCATCATCCATGACTTTTCTATATCCCATTCCTTAACACAGACAGTAACGTTCCTGACCTACCTCCCAGATTGTTGGGACCAGCAAGCGTCACTTCTGGATCTATTTCTGACAACAGTTCCTGAGGACTGTGTAACAAATCCCCATTGCCCACTCGGGAATGTTGATCATGCCTTGATAATGATAGACATCACTCTAAACTCTTGACCTGAAGTTGAAGAGCCATTGCTAAAAACGAAAAAGGTACTACAATAATGCTGACTGGGATGCCATTAGAGATCAAATCAGAGAGGAAAAGAGAAGGGGAAAAGAAGTTTAAGTGAAATTAAATTTCTCTGCCCCAAACAAAATAATAAAAAAAGGAATAAAACAAAATGACACCTTCTCATTTAAAATCTACCGCATTTATTTTTCAACAAAAATAACAAGATGAACACGCAAAGTCCGATCAGTAAGAGTTCTTTAAAAATTATTATGATTAGAATGTTCAAAGTAGGTGAAAAAATCCTTTGAGGAATTATTAAGATTAAAAGGTCATGTTAGATGAAAGTCCTTCGTTTAGAATAAGATTAGAAGGTGAAAGTTTTTTGTAAAAATAATGTCCTTATTTCAAGGTTTGTATTTTAACTGGCGAAGTTCGCCTAATTCCAAAATCCCATGAGGAAAGTAGTCCATTGTTATTAATTCTTATAGAAAATGTACGGAAATGGGGGCATGTGTGCATAAGTGTTATTTTTCGGGATGCCCACGTGGCATGTGTAATTATGGTTTCGACAGATTTGAAAACGACGATGAGGTGAAAACAAGAGGCATGTTCTCGTGTCACGTCGGAGTGAGAAGAGAGGAAGAAAGAAGGGAAAAAGAGGGAGGAAGAATGTTTTGTTGCATTTAAATAGTTCTTGAACCGGCTCTAGCACAAGATTGCTGCTGTTAGCATTTGGTTTTTGGAAAAGCATTAAAAAGACAATCTTCTAAATTTTTTCATTGGTTGCTTGTGTTACCTGGTGCTGTCTTCAACTACGTCCGCCAGAAATATGTCCATTTTACTTTTGTTGTTGTGAGAAAAGCGTGTTGACATATTTGAAATTATGTCGTTGCTGGAAGAACTTATTTTTGTGTAAATGCACGGGGAAATTAAAATTATTAAACATTCATTTATTTGCGCACGTGTGTGTGTGTGTGTGTGTGTGTGTGTGTGTGTGTGTGTGTGTGTGTGTGTGTGTGTGTGTGTGTGTGTGTGAGTGAGTGACAGCACATGCCCTATGGGAGAATATCTTTTCTCTTCCTGCTGAACAGTGCACAAATGAGACCACTGAATGGTTCAAAGCAGTAACTGAAGCACATGTTCCCACACAGAAGTTCTATAGCAAACCCCACTCTCCCAATGGTTTATTTATACTTGCACAGCTGCCATTGCTCAAAGGCAACATGCATACTGCAGATTTATCCGGCATAAGTCCAGTACAGACAAAAGTCTATAGAAGCTAGAAATAATTGTAAGAAAGAAATAGTGACAGGTAAGAGAGAATATACCGAAACCACCAGAAAATGCATTGAAGTGCAGAAATTAGAAACTAATGATTTCTAGAAAATCTACAACATTGTAGTAAATAATGGGCAATCAATAATTCTCCCACTATTGAATCATCCTGAGGTTGTTTGCACGGCAACCGAGAAAGCTAACATGCTTGCCTGTCAGTTTGCCTCAAACTCTTCTTTGGACCCAGCAAACAAGTCCCTCCTGAATTTTCGTTTGTGGACAGAAACCACACTAGATGATCTGAAAATCATCCCTTCTCAAGTACATGATATAAAAAATCAAGACACCTCAAAAGCATGTGGACCTGATCTCATTCCTACCATAGTATTAAAAAAATGCTCTGCTGAGGTTGCTCCAGTTCTCTCCAAACTTTTCAACAAATGCCTTAATGAATCATGCTTTCTTGATTGCTAGAAAACTGCTTCTGTGGTACCAGTTTACAAAAATTCTTGCAAACTGATTGATGAGTACAGTAGTTTGTAACAGATGAGCTGTCATGAATTTGATGTAAACCTGGGAATAAGCCGACCCAAACCAACAGTTGCAGGCTACAGGAATTAATTCACATTTGCCATATGCTTATTGTTATTTACTTCCTTCCAACGACAGGAAGATGTGACACAAGGCCAGAAGATCAAGGAAATGATACGTTTTTGTATCATTTGACCATGAATATGTTACGTTGTGGGGTTTGAGTTTGTGTACGTGTCATGTTTACTAATATCTATAGTGGCTCTTCACTATCTGAACCCTAGTTATATTTGTGACCTATTTTAGTTCTTTCCATGACAATCTAAATATTCATATGCAGGTGTGTGTGTGTCATTTAACATACCTTTTTCAACTGTATCTTTGATCTTGTGGTTCACCTGGGTTTCATCTGTTATTGGAGGGAAGCTGGAAACCTGTGGACGAATGCATTTCACTCCAAAACGATGGTCAGTTTTATATGTTTTTTTTATTCACTTTCCAGGTGTCGAACGCAGAAAAATGGAAAGTGAGGAGCTTGGCTTGTGGTTAATTCTAATCTTCAATTTTGAGACACGGCATCTCCCTCCCAAGGGGGGAAGACAACCATTAACCCGTCTGCTCCTCTTTACATGCAAATTCCAATTTCAACTCTCCGTCCAGCTAACCTGATCACGTGGTAACAACCACGTCCTTCTGGTTAGCTATTTTTAGAACTTCTGATGCAACTTGTTCATTTTATACCTCAATAATGTTTTGACAACTTTTATCAAAACATAACTTCACGTCTCATAATAATCATTTGTGGCCTCGCTCTACTAACAATTTAGCAACATCTGTGTAAGTATGATTCGAGAAATGTTTAAGCAAATTGGAGGTCTGTAGAAAATATGAATGACCAATGGTTCTAAATTTAATAATAGATTCTTGAAAGAGTTCTGGGTTGATTGCGGTGTTATTTTTTTCATTTGCAAACCTTCCAACAAGCAGCTTCATAATTAAGAGACATTAAAAAAGCGAAGAAAGAATTTTAGCCAAGAATCAGTGTATGTTGGCAGTTTATTGGTATAATATTGCACCAAACAATGAAACATTGCCAGCAGCCCTAAAATAAAGAGTACTCTGGCCATTTAAAAATTGCATAGGCAGCTCCATTAGCATTCTAAAATAGGGGCAGCTCTAAGAGTAATAATAAATTTACTCCACCTGAAAGACAGGAGGCAGTGACCTCGGAGGGTGGACTTCCTAGGACTGCATGGGGGTGTTTCAGCTGTTCCGTAGTCAGCAGGGAAAAAGATATTTAAAAAAACTGCCCATACATTTTTGGCTTTGAAGAAATCCTCCATTTTTATTTTATTCTTTTAGTTTTTAATAACTTGTCCTTTTTATTATACAGATTAATATGTTGATGCAGTTCACTGATTTTGTTTTAAGTGAATAAAAACAGATAATTCAAAACAATTAGAATGCTAAATAGTAAATGATACAATAGTAATGCAAGGGAGATAACTCCTACTCCATAGCTTTGGAAAAAGGTGCTTATGTAGATTGGTAATCTTTTAATCCAACGCAGGTGAAAACATTGTTACATACTTATGAGTCATGTCGAAATTAGTACAAATTCTAAAAAATTACTAAAAATGATTCAGTAGAAGCATAAAAAATAGACAATCAGCTACTGCTACATTTGGACATCTTGTGTTTAAAAATGGTGGTACATATTTATTTAGTCAAAATTATTGCTTGCAGTTACCCCCTCCCCGCGAATCTTGTGAACTCTCCAACATTAAAACATGATTAATTTTTTAACTCTCTAAACTTGATCATTTTTATTTTTACTTGTAATCATTTTTCTACTGGATCACTTTTCTATGATTTTTGAAATTTTTACTGATTTCGACATCACACAATATCTTATCTAAACTTTCAGAAAATAGAAACGTTTTTTTTAATTTAAGTTTAAAAAAATAATTCTTTCAGTGTTGTCCCATAAATGCGAGGGGTGCACTGCACACACACACACACACACACACACACACACACACACACACACACACACACACACACACACACACACACGCACACACGCACGCACGCACGCACGCACGCACGCACACACAAACACACACACACACACACACACACACACACATAACGAGAAACATTTATTTTGTATTAAATTTTTCAAAAAATTCCTGTATGTGGAATCACCACCAGAATTGAGCTTTAACCATCCGTAACAACATAGTTAATATTTGTGATGATAACTCCAATATAAAAAATATCAATGTTAGACAATGTAGCACTTAGAAATGTGCAACAAGTTCTGATGCAATTGCTTCTCCACAAGAGCAAAGCTAGACACAAAGGCATTTTCTTACATGGGGACATTCAATTCACTAAAAAGCAGCACACTGAATGGGGAAAAAAATAAAAATTACTCCAGTCAAGAAGGATCTCTTTACAAAACAGATATTACTCTCTGATCCATCTGAAAGACACACTTATATACTCATAATTGTTTATATGATGAGCAACTTCATCTTTTAAATCACTACGATGAACTTTAGGTTATATCAGTAACAAAGTGAAATTTCCTCTTGTGAATCAATGCCCCCCCCCAACCGTGCTGTTCGAATACACACTGACCAATCAGCTAACAGAGTGCATTGATTCATCGGCCCCCTAAAGAACTACTTTTTGGAACTACAGTTAATCATCAACCTATCTGCTGGGGATTTCTGAGAAAGTAATCACAGCAAATGTCTTGCAGGAAATTTTTCCAATCAACAAGTGTGTAGCATGAGTGCAACCCACATTCACGGAGGTTTCTTGTAGTCGCCATCTCGAACGCCCACAGGTAAATTATTTTCAGAATGCAGGTGATCCTTAGCTGCTATTAGGCAAAGAAGGTCCTTGTTCTAATAGTCGCCCAACAGCAACATTTTATGTTGCTTGCATCTCCAGCCGTACCCGTCTGTGAGGCTTGCTCACTTGGCTAGTATGAATTCCTGGTCGTAGGTTGAGCATTTCATCGACTCTGCCATTAATTTCCTGTGCTGGCAAAACTGTATCACAACCTTCAGGGTCTGGAGTTGGTGAGATAGGAGGGCCAAGCTCATGTCAGCATTTCTTGAAGCGTCAGCATTTCTTGAATTTTAAGCAATTTTAAGCAAGAAACGATCGAATTGTCTGTTTGTTTGTTTCTTTTTTTTCTCTCTCTTCCAATTGGTATTGGAATTCTCATCTGCTTCTCAGGCAGACTAGTGTATGCGCATGCGCGTCAAGTTGAAACTCAGCGTGTGCCGTTGTGATTGGCTGATTACTGTTATGTCAGGCAACAGCTAAACCCAAGCTGTTGACATCATGTTTCGGAGAAATCCGAACTGAACGCTGAGTTACATCTGGTTTGTTAAATGCATAAGTACCGATTTTTTTATTTTTTTAAATTTAACTTGAATTTGTAAATAGAAAATGGAAATGAATTCAGTATTATTGTTTTGTAAAAAGAAAATAACATTATATTTCTCAATATATACATCATAGTCAGTTTATTACAAAAAAAAATCTCAAAAATAATTAATTTTTAAAATATTTAAATGATTTAAATTCGATTATTCCAAAAAAGTCAGTTTTGTACAAAGAATTTAGAGTATGATATTGTAATAAAAAAACAAACATAATAATATTATATAAAAACGTCTATTGTCATCTGCAAAATATCGAAATTAACAGCAATTAAAAAAAATAAGTTGCTTTTGAATTTTTTTTAAATGATCATTGGCCTTAGTAAAAGAAGTCGATTTTAATCCATAACGTTGAGCTGCCGATCTTTCCTGCTTTTTCAGTTGGGATATATTATTTAGAGGGATGGGGGAAGTGTTGGGTCAATGAAAAAATATATTAGTAGTAAATTTGATTTATTTGATACTATTATTTTTTATTTTTAACGTCTTTTTGACCCTAAAAATATGGGAGCCCATAACGATATTTATTAATATGCCAGCCGTTTAAATTCAGAATTAAAAAAAAAAAAAAAAATTGATCCAGCAAACAAATAGATACTTTTTAAAATAATAAATTTGTATTTTTTTAAAAAATAAATCTCTATAAATATCAAAATCTAACAGAACAAAACAACAGCAAAAAGACGTTTCTTACATTATTTATATTTAGGGCTTTTGATGACCATCCGTTAAATTTACACACAATTAAATTCACACAGAAAATGATGACGTCGATTCTACGGAAAAATTGGCGATTTTCGAAAAAGACATATTTTAGCATTGTTGACGGTATTGACGACTTCAGAAATCATTCATCATTCGTGCAAAAATCTGATTTTAACTTAATATTCATTAAAAAAAACAAACATGTTTTTCGCTAACTCCACCAGTCCAGTCCACCAGTCCACCACCACCACCACCACCACCACCACTAACCACAAGTCCGGATGGTAATTCAAATAAAAAAGAAAAACTATGCCCTACGCTTTCAATAAATGCCATCAATATTCGCTAATGTCTTCTTGAGTAATTCTTGTGAATAAAAAAAGCAAAAAAAAAAAAACCCAAAAAACAAAAACAAACAAAATAATAACGACCATAACAATGCTACAATTGTTATTCAATTATTTCAAGTCTAAGGGCGATAACTCTATTATGCCATGACATTTATCTCCTCTTGTCATTGCCGCTTTTTCAGCAAAAAAGAAGACACACTAATTTAGTAATTAAAAATATGAACTGATCATTGCACAAGGATAAGGAAGAATAGATATTATATTGTCTGAGATATTTGGAAAAAAAAAAAAAAATAGGCGTTTACGTCAACAGATCACGAAGGGAGATAACCAGCATAGACATAACAAAAATAAGCATTTTGCAAGATATAATTTGGGACGCTGAACTAATCAGTAGAACAATGAAAGAATGTTAAATGAAAAAAAAAAAAAAAAAATGATTACACACACACACACACACACACACACACACACACACACACACACACACACACACACAAAAGGAATTTGTTTTTCCTTATTATTCAGCGTCAGGATGATTAAAACTTTTCTGAAGTCGATTTTGAAGTATTTAAACCGTCAGTTTCTGGCTATGATTAAAGTTTAATTTAATTAATTTATTTTTTACTATTCTGTAGTTTAATTTTGCAAGGTATAATTTGGAACGCATAACAATTAATGCACACAAAGCAACGAAAATAGAAAACATTTTTGATAGTATTTAAACCGTCAATGTATTTTTTTTAAACGAAAAAAAAAAAAAAGAAAGAAATTTGCTTTTCTTTATTTTAGGTAATCTCTTAAATAAGGGAAGCATTTTCTTTGGCTAATTGGAAAAGTTTATTTTGTTGATTAATTAACATTGTTTCATTGTAACAGGTTGTTTACTTTTGTTTTTTGTTAATTAATAAGTTTATTTTGTTACTTAACATTGCTATATTTTTAAGTTCGTTCATTGACTTTGCTAACTTGTTTCCTTTTCGTAAACTGCTTCAGCAATTTCCGGAACTCAACTACAGTAATCGTGTAATCAATTTTTTTTTCCTATTTAAAATTCTTCCATTGTTCTACTGATTATTTCAGCACCCCAAATTATATCTTGCAAAATATACTTATTTTTGCTATGTTTACGCTGGTTATCTCCCTTAGATTTAATGAACCGTTGACATAAGCGCCCAAAAATATTAAAATAGATTTACTGATTTTCAGTAAAAACATAAATTCCAAATTTTCCTCCACAATCTTTTTAGAAACATTTATTTGGAGATTGTGCTGAAAAGAGTGTAAATGCAAGGGAAATAAGTCCGTTAGACTAAGTAAAATAGATTTTATTAGGGAGACAATTTGGGACGCTGAAAGCATACACAACTTATTCCACAGTGGCAGTCGAGTTGCTTAAATTGTTTTTAATTATCAATTTTAATATAAAAATCATACCTTTGAAAATCGTTAAAGGTAATTAAAATGGGAAATCATATGTTTTAATTGATTAAATAAATTAAATTCTATTGAAGATAAAGATACTTTTAAAAATAATTAACATTTTCCATTTCGTAATAGGTATAAAAACGCTTTGCCACTAATCAAAATCTGAGTGGCCTGGTTATAAAATCACACTTACAAATAAATAAATGAATTAATTAATTAAGGAAAGCCTCCTAATATATATATATATATATATATATATATATATATATATATATATATATATATATATATATATATATATAATATATGAACAAATGATTAATAAAACATGTTAAAAGACATCTTGAAAAAGAGTTAAAAACATATTTAATTTTAAAAAAGGAAGTACAAGAGAAGTGGATAGTCCTTAATCCGCGGAGTTTCGAAGAAATACTCTCCTTTACTTGTAAATATTAACTCTTTAATATTTATAATATATTTTAAGTTTATCATTTTGATTACCTTGGTAAACTTATTGTAATTTTTATTTTTATTTATTTTATATATATATATATATATATATATATATATATATATATATATATATATATATATATATATATATATATATATATTACTGGCCTGGCAAGGCCCAAGGAGGTCAACCGAAGCAGATAAACTTAAATTGCCTACCAGGATGGGCATATTTTATTGGTTTTCACCAATTGTCATAAAATTTTAACCGTAGAATAGTATTATAATTTTCAAAAAGCCGGCAAATTTCTATGTAGTTTTGTCTCATAGAACCAAAGATATGAATATTTCAATATTCAATTTTACTATGACTATATACTTTTTTTGTTTTATTTTACTTCAGTTGAAGTTCTCAGAGATCAAGGGGCCCGCAACCTGGGGCTAACACTTGAACTCTATATGAGATACATAGACATTCGAATGTTCCATTAAAGTTCTTTATCTCTCAAGCACTGAGTTAGTAAAGAAATTTAGAACATAATTTTCCTCTCCCCAATTAACCATTTTATACGTTCTAGTATATCTTTCATGTTGGTCTCATAGTCTTACTGGATTTCAGGACAAAAATTTATCTAGTCTGGTGGAGTATCCAGCTTCGTTCTATTACTTGAGGTAATATCACTTGGAGAAGGTGCACCATTCCTCGGAAAATGCTGTGAGGTAGCCGTAGTGAGGAGATCTTATTTGGGCTGCGAATACTATGTGATTTTGAATATTTGGTCAGGGTTTACTTTTATGGAAAAAGTATCCTCATGCCACATTGTTCTGACAAACCCCTGCACAGAGAGATCTTAGACACTCGAGGATAGTGTCTAGTAGGCATTCAAATTCTATTTAACTATGTGTATATATATATATATATATATATATATATATATATATATATATATATATATATATATATATATATATATATACCACCTTTGTTGGCAATATTATAAGTTCGAAATTGATCAGAATTTTACAAATGAAGGCTCATTGGAAAGGAGATGACTTGAATTGTGTAATGGGCTATGTGACATTTGTCTTAAAGATCGCACATTAAAGGGATCATTTATTATCCAGAGCCTATTTTTGGCACTTTTTTACAGCCATAAAATGTTTCAATCATAATCATTTGTTTTCATAATTTTGCATATGAATGACAAAATACCTGATATTTCCCTAAATGATGGAGGGGAGACTAAAACTTTCTGCTATGGTTTCAAATGATCTGAAATAACAGAAAGGGGAGACTTGATTACAAATATTTCTCATATGTTATATCTCCCCTCTTTGTTTTTTATACATAAAGTAACTTTCACAGTGTATAAGGATTATTTGATACTAGAGATATTCATAATCATAATCTATTTGGGTTGTCCGATGCGTTGAGCTATGCTCTCCAGCGTTGAACCGCCCGGATTTGCATATTGAGGGTGCTGGAAATGGTTCTGTTATCTGGATCTGTGGATAGCACAAGTTATACAGCAGCACATTTCTGATCTTGTACATTCAACATTGTGTCACTTTCAGACATGACAGAAGGCTCCTATCGCTCTTGGGATTTGTACACAACTGGCCAACTAGTAGATGGTCTGCAACAAAAATAGAAAACCAGTTCTCATCAAACGGAAATGGAATCATGTCGTCTTTTCTAGGGCGACAATTGTATCGTTCATCCCTGTATATATAAAAGGCACTGTGTGTGTGAGTGTGAGTGCTTCCCTATGAATTCCAAAATGGCTAAACCGCTTTTTTTTTAAATTTCACATAAATGTATTTTATGATCCTGGGAATGTTCTTAGATAGGTATTGTATCAGAATACCTCCGATAAGTATAGAAAATCGATAATCCAAAAAATAAGATTAAAGAAGAAACAGTCTGATTCTGATCAAAGTTAACAAAGTTTATGCAGCCTAACATCACATGCATCTGAGAAATTTTATTTTCACACAAGCAGAAAGACCTGGTATATAAAGTACAGGAGCATGTTTAAAATGAATGTTTCGGTTTAGAGCACAATTGAACCATGATACTTAACTTTTGCATTTTAAAATTTAATTCAAGCAAATAAACAAATAATTTTATAAGATAAAATGTAAGTTCTCTACAGTGCAATGTATATTACAATACATTGTGGATTAAGTCATGGTAGCAAGGCATGTGAGCTCCTTCCTAATGCATTATGATGGATCCGTGACTAACGCAGATAATTAATCAATTTGATGGGTAATTCACCAATATCGATGACAATAAAAGTATTGGAAGTGTGGAACATTCGCTTATCCTCATTCGATGCCGGGCAACGTTGCCCCCCCCCTGCTAGCTTTATAATATATCAAATTAAGATAAATTTGTTAATGATCATATGTACTATAGAACATTACTTAATATACGTGGGTTTAAAACTTATTTACTGTTAGAAGATAACAGTTTAGTAGACCCTAAAAAGGCAAATAATTCTCCTATACTTTACAAAATTTTAAAGAATTTATTTTTTAATAAAAATCATAAGGTAGCCATTAGAAATATTCAGGATTTCAACCGATATTTTTGTTGTATAAGACAACGTCAAATTAAGAATCTTAACTCTGATATCAGTATTCTTACCTATCGCTTGCTAACATATGAGGTATAACCAAATTTGGGCTCTTGATCCTGATCTTGGCATATCTTGACTGCTGTTCCAAATATAAGATAAGTTTTGGGGGTAATAAAGGGCTTATTTTCATCCTCATCATGTTTACTATTTCAAACTAAAAATAAATATTCTTATTAAATTTTGAAAAATAATTTCCTTTAATATATTTTTGGATTTAAACCACTGTATAGTCAGCATAATCATGTTGACGTACTGGTTCTGATCACCAAAGTTGATTATGTTGGGCCTGTTCAGTACTAAAATGGATGACCATTTGGTATTACAAGGTGCTGTATGTGCTTTGAATCCTGGATGCAGCCAGGCTGTTTTTGTCTCAAACACACTGCATGAAATAATGCAATGCTCCCCGACCCCATTTGTTTTGTATATGCTCTAGAACATGTGACTTGTTAAACAACGCATTAAAAGATGTGTTAACTGTGAGAATTGGGTTTCGTAGAAGTAATACAGAGGACTGCTTGGTGGTGTTAATTTAGTATGTCAGATACAGTCACAGGTTTTAGTTAGTATGTTATACAGAGAGGTTTGGTATGTGTCTTAGTGAGAAACTGCAGTTTATAGTGAGTATTAGTATTTTATCTAAAAAAAAGAACAGCCTTGTTACAAACTGTTGACGAGCAGAATCATAATCGTCACCTGATTGCATTCTTCTTTTGAACATGTGTAGTATAGTGTAGTGTCACATTAGAAAGCATCCTATATTTTTACAAAACCATAATTCGTCCATGTATGGAATACTGTTGCCACATCTGGACTGGCGTATCTACCAATAGCCAAGGTCCAAAAAAGAGTTTTAAATCTAAGTCAGCCATTGATCAACATTAAATAATTAAGTGCCTACATAATGGATGATCCTATACTGGATAGCGAATACATCAGCTAGTTTTAATCCTGACAACATTCAGACTAAGTACAAATCAAAGTGATACAAAGTTTGAGAAGTAAATGAGTTTCCATGAAAAAGACAAAAATAAATGTTGTTTGAGATCAAAAGTAGAATAAAACAGAGCCAGCAATGATATGACACATAATGTCAAAATATTAGGGTGAGAGAAATAAGAATTTTCTGGTCAGTTTAGCTTATAGAATCACCAATCATGTTGCAATTACTGAAAGGAAAACTTTGATAATCGTAAAGTGCTAAATGCGCCCCCTCTAAGATCTCTGTTAATTTTACTCACCCCATAATCGTTAATAAGATAGTCAATTAATTTTTAATAGAATACTAGTTTCTCTCCCTCATGTGTGAACTATTTCTATCTAAAAATAGACATTAAAAACTCTTAGCAATCTTTTGTCTCCTTTTCTATCCAAGTATAAAAGTGTTTTAATGAAAACTTACAATACCAAAGTTATGGAGTCAATCTAATACTGAATGAAAAGATGGTCATAATTTTATGAAACAAAGAAATAAAAAAAATAAGTTATATAAAAAGAGATGCCACTTTATTGTACTTTATGCAGTGCAAAAATTTAAGATTATTTTAAATACTTTTAACGTTCCATCACTATTTACATGATTTACTTTCTTGTTTATTTATTTTTTTTCGGAAAGTTCTCAGCATCTTTTCACTTTTTAAATGTTGTTTTATTTTGTTTTTCTTTATCGGCTTCTATACTTGTAATAGTATTTGGACTTTCGGAATTTTGGACATGAAAATCGATGATTTGGATTATTTGCATTATTCGGACTACTGTTCTCAATTTTGTTGTTATATTCACAACGCTTTGGCGCTTGGAACTTCCTTTTGTTGATAACGGCTCTCATTCGTGAATGGTGAACGTAAACTCATATATCCTTAGTTTTCATATTTGATCTTTTGAAATTCTTGCATATAAACAAGTTATATCCAGTTATTATTTGGTGTGCGTTCTGTCATCAATTAGCGATATACCTTTGTTTATTATTTGGATTTAATTGACTAATAAGCACAGACGCCCCAACAATACTTTTTTTTCCGAAGATAAATATATAAAAATGTTGCTTTCTTTAAAATGTCTACATTTAAAAAAAAAAAGTTCTAAAAGTTACGTCCCTTGTATGAATTACTTCCCTTGGATTAAATAAACTTTACAAGCTGGGTTTAAAAATTGTTATCATACTGGACTACTTAGGACTTTGCCTCATATAATTAAGGATTTAGAATAATAAATAACGACTTTTAATGGCAGTAAGAAAAAAGCTTTAATTAGAACATTATATATTTTCTTGGTTTTGGTTACTCCTTTGTCTACCAATTTTTCGTCTGCTAAAATTTTAATCACGTGATTACGGTGTACCTATTTACTATGCCTCCCCACGGGACAGAGTTAGACACCAGGGTCGTTTTTTAACGTGGAGAAAAGGTACAAAAATAAAAATTGTCTCAGTCGTGAAGGATTTCTCCTCCACCGAAAGAGAACAAGAAATAGAAGTGCAGCATCTGAAGAACAGATACTACACTTTGATCTTGTCCCGAAGGCCAAGAAAATAAACTATTCGTACAAGTGCCGTAATTCAAGTTTTACAAGATATTTTTGTGACGAAATACTTTTTTTTAAAAGTACATGCGAATTCAATCAAAATAAACCATTAATTCAAGTGTTGCTTGTTATGGATTTAGCTGAATATGATATTAAAAAAAAAAAAAAATCAATTGAGCTTGTGGGTTATTTCTTCAATTTTGAATAATTTCACAATTATGAATAAATTAAAAATAACTATTGTACTCATGTACTTATGTTACCGGGCTCGCAGGTGTAAACATCAATAAAATAAACCATTTATTCAAGTGTTGCTTGTTATGGATTTAGCTGAATACGAAATAAAATAAATAAAAATCACTTTATTGGTACTTATTCATTTATCAGGTACTAAAAAAAAATAATGAGCAATGTAGGTAGAAAGGTAACTTTTATTAGTCATAGTAACATTTATTTATTTAGTTAGTTATTGTATTTTATTTATTTATTTATTTATTTATTGACACTTTTGTTCGTTTGGTGACTTCTTTGCAATATATCAATTCAATTCAAATAATAAAACAAATCAAAAGGAACAAGAAGTGAGCTAAATTTTTTGAACAAAAAATATTTTAGATTCGAATGCACTCAATTCAGAGAAAGAACCAGCATTAAAATTATTTCCCAACGAACAATTTATCAACAGAAACAAACAACAAAAAGGAACACGTATTTAGTTAATTTACATTAAAAATTATAAAAATAAAACACAAGCACAACTGAATGTTTTTTTTAATTACACAACATTTTAAATTAAAAACCAATGTATTCAAGCAGTCCTTCTAGTTTTACGATATCTTTTTGTTGATTAAATTGTTAGGTGAGAATACAGAATACATAATGAATGAATGGTTTATTTTATTGACGCTACACCGTAATCACGTGATTTAAATTTTAGCAGACGAAAAATTGGGAGACAAAAGAGTAACCAGTTCCATTTTCTTTATATAAATTCAAGTACATGTATATGTTTATATATTTATATGTACAGGATACATTCCTAAACCAATCAACCAATCCTGAATTTTAGAATACTGGTGGTAGGCGTAAGGGTCAGTAATGGAAGCTATATTTACTTTTATTTAATTTTATGTAAAGGAGACAAAGAGGGGTTGAAAGCCCTTGGTGAAAAGTCAGATACCTCCGACTTTTGTGAAATTTTTACAATACGTGTTAAACTTCTTCTTCTTCTTCTTCTTCTTCTTCTTCTATTAATAATAATAATAATAATAATAATAATAATAATAATAATAATAATTAATAAATAAATAAATTGTAGTGTCGCCATCAATTGGCACTATACCACATAATCGAGAAGGGTCAGTAGGATAGAAAGACCGAGGAGAGAGAGAGAGAGAGAGAGAGAGAGAGAGAGAGAGAGAGAGAGAGCACTCATCAGCCCTCCACCGGATAAGTACAAAGGGGACTGGAACTTTGAGAAGGCTTGTTGCCATCCAAATTCTAGTGAAGATAAATGGGCATTGCCCGAGAGAAGTTAATAGCAAACGAGTGTTGCGATAATGCAAATTCAATTGCAAAGATTATCGAAGAGGTGGGGAGTATTGGAAATTTGGTGAGACTTGGTGTCATCCAGTTTCCAAGGAACACCATATGTTGTTGTTAATGAGTAATCTCTGATATGATAGCTTGTGTGAGAACTTCTGCTGCTCCTGCTACTACTACTACTACTACTACTACTACTACTACTACTACTACTAAAATATTCAGATTGACAGGAAAATTTAAGTGTTAAGGTACACCTTGAATGTTTAATAATCAAGGAAAAAACTCAAACTAAAAACATCCAAAAGTTGCAACTACTACTACTACTACTACTACTACTACTAATAATAATAATAATAATACTAATAATAATAATGATAATAGGTATTCAGTAAATTTCGGTTTCTTTAGCCTCCTATCCAATGTCTTACATTCAAACATGTATTCATTTTAGATATAATACTTTGAGGTGATAATATTTTTACACACAACTAAATATATATAACATGAAAATAAATAATCAGAACAGAACCGATTCAAGACAGCAGAAATACCAACATCTTTTCGGATAAACCATCATAATAAATAATAAATGTGATGCTTCTTAACATTTTATTGAAGTTTCACAGATCACACAATAATCAGAAAGCTAATAAAATCATGAACATTTTTATACATTTGAATGTAAAGAAACTATGTTTATCTATTGTCTTTTTACTTAAACTGTTGTTAGAAAACAGTGTTCTAGGTTCGCTTTTAACAGTAACAACATATCAAAAGGAAAAAATACCGTTACTGTTTATGTTTGCTAATCGGGCTCAAACTTGAAGGTGTTCGGACTAAATTTGACATAGCATTGACACATATCATGTCACGATTAACCACCTGACGAAGGCCAGAGGAATAGTTGACCAAAACGTCATGGAAAACCAACTATGAAGATGAGGATAAGAGTTCGCAAATAAAAAAATAAATATACAAATTACTCATCTCAAAGGATTCCAATAAAAAAAAAATAATATCCCATTCAATACGGACTCAACAATCGAAGACCGGATAGCAACGAAAAACTTGGATTTATAGGACCGCAAAATCCAACCTTGATCATCTTGATGCTGTGGCACAGTGAATAGACGCATTGAATCTCTATGGTTCCAGGTAAGCATTGTCTGAAGATAGCGGTTTCAATCCTACCCAAAGCAGGCCAGAGGATTAGTTTAATAAAACGTGGTGAGACAGCAACAACTATGGAAGGCAGTAATTACTGAGGATACAGTTAAGAGACTCAGCATTCCTATACTGTCATGGATAACCACCTGATAAAGGGCAGAGGAATAGTTGGCCGAAAAGACGTGAAACAATAACTATGAGGATGAGGATAGAAGTCTGCAAATAAATGTATAAATTTGACATATTTTAAAAGAATAAGAAACGTCATATTTTGGCCAATAATTTATGTATTCTCAAAATTCCAAACACATCTATTAGATAATCTTTTGGCGAGTACAGCTCACTCAAAGACAACCCGAACCTGAGAATGATGCTTTTATGGTGTCCTTCGATACACTTTTCAACACCTTGATTCTGGCAATCAGCTGATTATTAGTGTCACGTCAAGCTTCACAATTATGGCACATCAACAATTTATCAAAACAAAAGTGAACGTACCTTTTATATCTTGCTCTTGTGCTTCTTGACCATGTCCTCGAGTGGTTTATGTCCCGCCGTTCATCACATTTGGAAGCAAAGCTCTCTCAACTCTCGTTTCCTTCTGGACAAATGTATTTTATTTAGTCACCATGTTTTTTCAAGGTTGAAGTTGCATCATCACTTCTCATTCTTAGAAGGACGGTGGGATCTCTATTTTGCTATAGTTTTAGCTGCCATTTATTTCTATCTCGTCATCTCCATGAGAACTCTGCCGATCCATATCTTTTTAACGTAGGTTTTGTGTTGGCCTATCAGGCCACAATAAACACCATCCCTAGAAAAATAACAGCCACCCCAAAAAAGTTACTATAAGGTGGGTGCTCGTTTTGCGTTAAATTAATATAAGAAAGTGATCCCCTAGTTTTTGAAACAATAATGTGCGACCTTAAGGGCAAGTCACAAAGCCCACTACATAATTCAGGTCATTAGCTTTCCAACATCTACATCAATGACCTCCCTAAACACATACTTAAATCATTCGTTGGCATCTATGCTGATGACATGACCATCTACGGCAACACATCAAAGGCTGTAAATGACAAAGTTCTCTCTGATTCTCTCTTCTCTGATCTCGAGCACGTGGTTCAGTGGGGGAAGATGTGGCTGGTTACCTTTAATGCATCCAAAACCAAACTCCTATCCTTACATCATCAACGCTCTGATCCCCATCTGGCATCAATTGTGATGGATGGCTGTCGTCTGGGTGAGGCCCCGTGTTTTGACAAGCTTCTCGGTTTGACCTTTACTCCTGATCTGAAATGGAACACGTACATCAAGTCTGTTGCCAAGGTCGCTGGAAAGATGGTGGGATCCTTCTACTGCTCCAGAAGATATCTCACTACTGATGCAATTCTCGATCTATCTAAAAGCCAAGTACGTCCAAGGATGGAATACTGTTGCCATATCTGGGCAGGAGCTGCTAAAACAGCCTATCCTGCCTTGACAGAGTACAAAATAGACTTTGTAGCTTAGTGGGGGATGCCCTTTTCTCTTCCCTACAACCTCTCTCCCACAGAAGAGACGTTGCGAGCCTATCCTTGTTTTACCGTTATTTCCATGGCAGGTGCTCGTCTGAACTCCAATCTCTGGTCCCTCCTCGCCAATCTTTCACGAAAAACACCTGTCTAGCTGAATCCACTGTGAAAAATTTCCCCCACTCTATATCTGTGCCTAAATCAAAACGCGGATTCCATGAACAAAGCTTCTTTCTTAGAACTGCATGCCTGTGGAACTCTGTTCCGTCTGCCTGCTTCCCACCGGACTACAACTCGGATGTCTTCAACTCCAACGTTAACAAGTTTCTAATGAACCGCCCCCTTAAGTAAACACTTCATCAAATCTCCACACTAACGTAATGTACTTGCAATAACCCTTATCCCTGAGTGGCTTCCGGGCCTTGATAAGCGGTGATCACTGTGTAAAAAAAAAAAAAAAAAAAAAAAAAATATTCTTGGGGAATCGAAGACAAACTTTTTTATCTGCTCTCTCTGACTCAATGAAACAAACTTGCTGCTAATTTGTATGAATTTTCTTCCAAAATCGCATTCCACGAATCGTTCTGTGACGTGGCGATCAACATCACGCCACGTCAATACTTACTCTTCATGCATTCATTACGCCACGTCAATAATTACTCTTCATACATTCATCACGCCACGTCAATAATTACTCTTCATGCATTCATTACACCTGCTTGTAGTATTAACTTCTAATCTAAAAACAATGAGTTCCAATTTCTAATTCTATATATTTCACTGGCCACAAATACCAATCTGTCTACGGTCAGCCTATATGACAATATAATGTGGGAATATTGGGGTTGTATTCAATAGATCCTGATTCCCATTATCCTGCTTTATAGTCACTGTTTCCACATTTCTGTCACAATTCTGCAGCTCATATTTCGCAGCCTTCAAGGAGATCTGCAAGTTTGTAAATCTGTTGTAAATCCTGATGAAAAAGAAAACAGATTATGCTCATCTCAACTTGGTATAGAATATATACCAAGTTGAGAAATATGAATATTTATTTTAATTCATACAGAATCTGAGACATGTGCAGGCGTGTATTATGATTTAAAAAAAAAAAAAGAAAAAATACTCGTGTTGAGATCGAAACCAAAACCTAAAGGCAATGAGTCAAATTAACCATTTTGCTAGTGTGACACGCTCCTTAAAAAGTGTTTTCAAAATGACTTATACTTATAAATAATCTATAATCTGAACCATTCACGCATGCGCCAACGTGAAACAGTTAGCAAGCAGATAAAAATCTAATTACCCCCTCTCCCCCTTACACACATGTACTAATTTTTCAATTTTAACCCCTTAGTAGCCCATTTTCTGAATGAAAACCAATGAAAAAAATTCTACATGTTTGAATATCTTATACACCAAATTTGAAGTTTATAGATAAATAATTCGTTGAGAAGTGTCGTCATACACACACATACAATCTCACTTTTATAGATATACTAGCATGGGTGCCCGGCGTTGCCCGGGTACTTGGAGGTGTATCTGGAGCAAAAAAAAAAAAAAAGCGGTCAATTTTTTAAACTTTGACCCCTATCATAACCCCTTAAAATTTATTCTTTTTGGCTCAAATTAAGTTATTAAGTGAGATCCCTGTTCAAGGAACCTATATCTAAAATTTCAAGCGTTTAGACCCAAAATTGTCGGAGGAGTTTGGTAGAGTTCTCAAAGGTCAAATCGTTGAACTTTGACCCTTAATCGCAAAATTTCTGCCCGAAAAACGATCATATCGATTTTCCCAAATCTCAGTAACCTGTATATTAAATGTCGAGTCTATAGACCGAAGATTAATAGAGTTATTGCGTAGGGAAATGTACACGGACACACACAGACAGACACTTTCACTTTTATAGATATATAGACTAGAATATGTACCCGGCGTTGCGCGGTATTAAACATGACGTGACTTAAAAAAGATGCAGTACAAAAAAAAAACAAAAAAAAAACGGAAAGAAACTGAGACGCGTGCATGTAAGTATTATGCTTTTTTTTAAACAGTTCATTTCTTGTTAGTAAAAAAAACACTCCAGCTGAGATCGAAACTAAAACCTAAAGACGGTTAGTGAAGTACGACAACCATTAGGCCAGCTTGAAATGTCTTTAAAAAGTGTTTCTAAACCTACTTATTCTTAACATAATGTGAACAATTCGCGCATGCGAAGTCATGAATCAGTTGACAAACAGATAAAAATCTGATGACCCCCATGTAACCAATTTTTCAATTTTGACGCCTTACCAGCCCTTTTTTTCCAGATGAAAATCGATTAAAAAGTTTTAACATATCTGAATACCCTATGTACCAAAATTCGTTGAATATATAGGTTAGGAATTATCCTCACACACACATTCTCACTTTTATTGATTTATAGATAGATTAGTTGAAGAAATACCAATGCCCGTCTTATTTCACTTGATCTAAAAAGTGAAACTCAGTGATCTGAAATGCAAAACGAAACGAGACATAAATGAAAACTTGAAGTAAAAAAAGAAATCAGTCCGCCTGAAATCTTCATCATAAACATCATTTATGATACACTAGCGGGGCGGAGGGCTACTTTGGCTGGTCGTAAAATACGCTTAAATATGATATTTTAATTCATCCAGATTTCGTATATATTATGATAGAGTCGTGATTTCAAAAGTAAAAAAAAGTGTTTGGGTGCCATCAGCTGGAATCGAAACCGAAAACTAAAGGGTAGCATTCAAAGCTCGTAGCGTTACCCCTGTCCCAACGTGACACGCACACATGAACTGATTAAACATAAACTAAGATGAATGTACAAAATGTATGACGATTGTATGAATTTTAACTCCTTTTTGGACGCCTAAAAATATTTTAAC
Source organism: Euprymna scolopes (assembly GCF_053919585.1). NCBI lineage: Eukaryota > Metazoa > Mollusca > Cephalopoda > Sepiida > Sepiolidae > Euprymna > Euprymna scolopes. The sequence continues at coordinate 122,842,743 of NC_136494.1, forward strand.
CGATTAAAGACCCATAAAAGAACGGTCCATAAAAAATATCCAATCATTTGAGGCGTCTAGTGCCGCTCTACGACTTTTAGTTTCAGAGAGATAGAGCTTGAAAATATTGAGACAGACAGACAGACATACAGCCTTTTATATATTAGATGTTAGAAGTATTCTACGAGCCATTACTTATTGCTTCCTGTAAGGTGCCGTTTTCTAGAATAATTAAGGACGTTGCTGTGTCATTTTCCGGTTCAGTTTCGAATCACAGCGTTTCACTTTTTGGATCACGGGAAATAAGACAACCATTGGTATTTCTTCAACTAATGTTCGGGAGGCTATAAGAAAAGAATATTTCAAGACTCACATACAAGCTTCATCATCCCACACACATCAACATAGCCACTAACCAGAACAAGATAAACTATATAGTCATCCGCATACAGTACTGTTTCACAGCTCATCAGTGCGGCTAGACAAGCAACTATCTCAAGCCAGGATCGAAACCGGATCACCCAAACAACAGTCGGAGCTTCTAACCGTTGCGCTCTATATTTATTCAAAATGGCGCAATGTAAACAAATTATAAGGTATTTACAGCTTCTCTTCCAATTTTAATCATGTCAAAACACGCTTTATTTTCTTTTTGATGGATTGATAGTTGCTATTTCTTCTGATGAGTTAAGGGCAAAATAGATTCACTGATTGATAAATAAATAAGTGATTGATTTTGTGCTAGGAAACAAATCGCTCATCTCCCTCTCAGTACAGACCAATAAGTCTCCTATGCATCATGAGTAAGCTGCTGGAATCTGTGCTAAACAAGGAAGTAGTCAACCATCTCAGCAAAAATAACCTTCTTTGTGACATGCAATATGGTTTCTGTTCTGCTAGGTCTACAGCAGACGTGCTTACAGTTATATCTCATAGGATTGGCGAATCCCTCGATGGAGGCTTCCTCTTTAGGGCAATTGCTCTTGATATATCAAAGGCCTTTGATAAGGTGTGGCATAAAGGCCTACTTCACAAGATTTCCAGTCATGGTATAGCTAGAAATGTCTTCTCAACTATTAAATCATTTCTCTCTGATAGGTTCTTAAGAGTAGTGGTTGATGGGTAGAAATAAGAGGCTCTCATTATTAATGCTGGAGTCCCTCAGGGGTCTATCCTGGGCCCAACTCTCTTCCTGATCTATATCAATGATCTTCCAGGCCACATCCTTAGATCATTCGTAGACGTTTATGCTGATGACACTACCATTTATGGAAGCACTTCGAAGACCATAAACGACCAAGTTCTCTCTGACTCTCTCTCCTCTGATCTTGAGCACGTGGTACAATGGGGAAAGAAGTGGCTGGTTACTTTTAATGCATCTAAAACCAAGCTTCTATCTTTACATCATCAACGCTCTGCTGCCCAGCTGCCATCAATCGAAATGAATGGCTCTCGTCTTGGGGAGGCTTCATGTTTTGACAAGCTTCTGGGCTTGATCTTTACTCCTGATCTGAAATGGAACACGTATATCAAATCAATTGCAAAAGTCGTTGGAAAGATGGTGGGATCCTTCTACTGCTCCAGTAGATATCTCACTCCTGATGCAATTCTCTGCCTATGTAAAAGCCAGGTTCGGCCAACGATGGAGTACTGTTGCCACATCTGGGCAGGAGCTGCTAGAAGCAGCCTATCTTGTCTTGACAGAGTTCAAAATAGACTTCGTAGCTTAGTGGGGAATGCCCTTTTCTCTTCTCTGCAACCCCTTTCCCACAGAAGAGACGTAGCGAGCCTATCCCTGCTTTATCGTTATTTTCATGGCAGGTGCTCATCTGAACTTCGATCTCTGGTCCCCCCCCCTCGCCAGACTTTCACGAAAAACACTCGTCTTTCCAGAACCACTATCAACAATTACCCACATTATTTATTTGTGCCTACACCTAAATGTAGATTCCATGAACATGGCTTCTTTCTTAGAACTGCTCGCCTGTGGAACTCTATTCCGTTTGCCTGCTTTCCAGCTGACTACAATCTGATTGTCTTCAAGTCCAACGTGAGCAAGTTCTTATTGAACCATCCCTCTAAGTAATCCATGTTACAAAATTCACACTAATGTTTACTATGCTAACATCACAATGACTAATGTATATCTATTAACACTTATCCTCGAGTGGTCTCTGGGCCTTGATAAGCGGTGGCCCCCATGTAAAAAAAAAAAAGAATTGTAAATGTCAACTGAATTCAAAGAATAAATTGTAAGATGGTCAACATCATGAACTTTGGAATATATACTTTTGTATTCATTAATTATATACAGGGTGGCCACAAAGTCACGCACCAATGTTAATTAAAAAAGTTAAAAAATTAAAAAAGTTATAGTAGTAACATTTATTCAAATTCAAATTATATTAATAAAAAATAAATATTAACATTGGTGCGTGACTTTGTAGCCACCCTGTACATATAGTCATCCACATGAGTACTGTTCCGCTGTATCACAGCTCATCAATGGGGCCGGACAGGCAACTACCTCAAGCCAGGATCGAAACCCAACTGCCCAAACGACAACCAAGACATCTTACCATTACGCTATGCGGCTGCTGTTATGCGGGTAGTAAATTAACGATATTTTGACATTGTCGAAATGCCTAAGCTCGATTTGTTTATGCAAAGAGCATCGCTTAATACGCTAATGGCAGTGTGAATATCACTTTCCAATATGCTCAACCCAAGATAGGGAGCATTATAGTCATCTACGTATAGTACTGTTTCGCTGTATCACAGCTCATCATATATATATATATATATATATATATTTCGCCCTTTGGAAGGTCTTGTTTTTAATACTTTAGGGAGACTAGCCGCCCTCCTCACAAAACAAGTATGGTGCGGGAACCAGTTTAGTCGACGGTGACCCGAATGAATCCTTTTTCTGGGTCAACGGCCAACTAGCACAGTGTATATTTGTGTGTGTGTGTGTGTGTGTGTGTGTGTGTGTGTGTGTGTGTGTAAGCCGTGGTGAAGGCAACCTTTCTAGGAGAAGCAAATCTCTTTTTAAAAAACCATAAAGCAGGAGACCAGTATCCGCATTAAGCTGGTCTGCAGTTTAATTTGTTGCTGGCTATCTTGCTCTTGCTTGTTGCTGGATCTCAACATTTTGAACCGAGAAAGAGAGACTTATCTGTCGTACATAGCTAAAACTCTGTAACGTCATTTTTGTATAGATACTCCCTCAGGTATTTGGGCTCATGGACTTTAAGTGACTGAGGGAGTGGCACTCGTCTTACAAGACGTTGCAATCATCATATATATATATATATATATATATATTAGCGCCCGAGATCGTATTCATTTTGTATACATATAAGTAATTAATATTCTTTACGGATTTATTATTATCTACAAACATAAACAAATAGGTTAATACTTTTTTTTAGTAATGTTTTTGTTTTATTACTTGATAACAATAACAAAATTGATTTAGTAACACAACGCCGATTACGAACTTAATTCTTCCTCATTTAACGTCGTTTGATTTTCATTTACTAACTATATAACTTGTGGAAAATGTCTCAGTCTGAAAGGAATTGTTATCATTAGAATTAATACAGCTTATCTTCGAGATGATCTACACATCTATTTTTTTTCAACAGTCAGCATCATATGTTTTCTTAACATGCACACACCTGTGACCTTAGGAGAAACATCTTCTACAGTTAGCCTTTCTTTAATTTCGTTTTGGAGGGGAAGGGACTAGTAATTTATATACTGATACTTCTGATTCACATTTCTACTGTGACGAAACTACCGCTGTCTCGACGAGGGTCACTTGAATAAAACAAAATTAAAATTGGCTTACTCTAGAACAATTTACGCCTTTACGCAACAGGTAACTCCTGAAAAACCAATGCTTATATCATTTGTGAGTAAAAACATTAAACATTTAAACTTTTTGAGAAAATCTATTTGTTTATTTAAAGCTGTCTCTCGCAGTCATGCACAAGCTAATGTGAATTAGAGTCTATATCTATCTTATATTCATTCCACGTTATTCTTTGAGAAAGAAAAAGAGAACCAGAGAGAGAGAGAGAGAGAGAGAGGGGGGGAGAGAGAGAGACAAAGAGACAAAGAGAAAGAGAGAAATAGAAAGGGAGAGATGCAGAAGGAAAAAAAAAGGACAAATTGTAATTACTTTGTCCTCGACTTGAACATCTCATCTTTATCGCCCTACTTTTGAAATCCCCAAACCCGACTTAGGGTTATGGGGTAGATGACCCTAAAATAGATTGTGATGATAGTGCCTCTTCTTCCAACAATTGTAATTCACTTTTTAGAGCTTCTCTGAAGTGGGGGCAGAAAAGGGGTCGGCCTAGTCGCGTCTGTACATCACGCCATCTGCGTCGACACAAGCGCCGCTCTATCATCTTACAGTAGTGGGAACAAAACTACCCCAGATATGAGACGAACAATACAATAAAAATAAGGTCACCGTGTTGTCGATAAACAGCGATCTTAACAAAAAGAATTATTCAGCTCAAAATTCCATATATTTGCCTACATTTGAAAGCTTGCTTTTCCGAGCGGCAATTAATCTTGTCTTTAAGATGAAAAGACTGCCGGATGCTCAGTCTTGCCGGCTACTGTGTTTAACGGTTACTGCATTTAACGGCTACTGTATTTAACGACAGTAGAAATGAAATGAAGATCAGGAGAATTGGAGTATCAAGTCCTATAGAACAGGGTTTCCCAAAGTGGGCTTCACGGAGACCTGTGGCTCCGTGAGTGGAGCTGAGGTGCGTCGGAAGCCCTTTCTAAAAGAGGACAAAATGCTTTATATGGAAAAATTAAATGGCTGCAGACATTTAATGATATGTTTTACTGGAAAGAGATATGATACATAACTACAGGTGTAAAGAGTTTCAGGATGGTTCATGAAAAATAAAAAAAAAAATTGAACAAAAAATGCAACAATTTTTAATTAATCAAAAACAAACAAAAAAAAAATGATTGTAAACATTATCATTAGTTAGTGTTTCAATTTAAAATGAATGTTTTTAATATTTATTTTAGAAATTATTTTGTTAGTGCTCCGTGAAAAACCCATTGCCCTGCTCAGGGGCTCCATGGTGTCCTGAAGTTTGGGAAACCCTGCAATAGAACAATCAGAATAATCTTCAAATTCATATATTTTGGTTTTCTTTATTCCCTAGAAAACAGACTTAGCATACGTAAATCATCTCACAGATACCGTTCATTGCAAAGTGATTTTTCACGAATTCTAAGATTCAAATGTCTTTAATTGCTACATCCTTTCTTTTCTCGCTTCGTTAGGAGTCATTTTCCCCCTCACTTCTCAAAGCAAGTAAGTTTTCATACGAACGTTTTAACTCCAATTATTTTCAGCCAATCGTTTCAAACTCCAACAAATAACAAGTCTATGGTAACATTTTTTTTTTACTCACGTTCACCCCTAACAAGGCATATCACCACTTGGACGTAAGGAGCTACTATTTGGGACAATGCCTAGGAAAGATTAACAAGATGTTGGTTTGCGTTAAATTTTAACTTCTGCATATCAGTACAGCCAGGAAAGCAAGAAGGGAATTCCAAAGTCTAGCTGTCGCGAACTTAAACGTACCTTTAAAAACGATGAAATAAACAACCCCTAACCAGACTTCACCAGTTTGCCGACATCGACTTTTACTCATAGGAGACATCCAAAATGAAGAGTTCCGCCGCAACATGTGTGTTCATATTACATTTAAATTTCTACACGCTGGTATAGTCAATGAAACAAGAAACAAAATTCACGGTTTTTTATATTAAAATTTCATTCAGAAAAGTATAGTTTTTCAAAACAAAAAATATTATTTGAACAAAAAATACAATATTCAAAGTAATTTCCTTATCCATGATTTTTTAATGTAGGCTCATTTCCTCAGAGGGAAACGCAAGCAATTCGAGGAAGTAGGCATTCGAGTATTATTTGTGTTATTCGGACTATTTCAAGGGAACTGGATACTCCCTAGAGCAAACTGATTTTTTGACATATGAAACTGATTTTTTGACACATCAAACTGATTTTTTGACATATCAAACTGATTTTTTGACACATCAAACTGATTTTTTGTTTTTTGACATATCAAACTGATTTTTTGACACATCAAACTAATTTTTTGACATATCAAACTAATTTTTTGACACATCAAACTGATTTTTTGACATATCAACCTGATTTTTTGACATATCAAACTGATTTTTTGACACATCAAACTAATTTTTTGACACATCAAACTGTTTTCTTGACACATCCAACCAAAAAGTTTTAAGGTCAAGGTGTAGTATTTGTATTTTTATCAGTGTATGGAAGAGCAGCTATTCCTGACTGACTGAGTCAATTTTACTCTTGCTCAACCCGATTCACTTCTTCAAAAGAGAGCAGGTTATCTCCCACATTAACACGAAGCTTGTATCTAACTTTGCAAGTAAACTTCGGATAATCTTGCTTTGAATATATATATATATATATATATATATATATATATATATATATATAAATTAAAAAAATAAGGAATAAAAGTTACATAAAACTTTATTAAATCATTAGGTGAATAAGGACTAAAATGAGAGGAA
>NC_136494.1:122851851-122936851 GCF_053919585.1 Euprymna scolopes
AGCTAAGACTCTGTAACATCATCTTTGTATAGATACTCCCTCAGGTTTATAAAAATGGTCCTGTGGCGATGGAAGTCATTTTTCGGCTCATGAACTTTAAATGTCTGAGGGAGTGGAACTCGTCTGACAAGACGTTGCGATCATCATCATATGTATATATATATATATATATATATATATATATATATATATATTAGAAGGTAAAGAGTTACATTTGGTCGCTACAATCAGCCATCTGTTGCAGTCAAGAGACTTTATCAGGCGACCCTGAACAATCTGACGCGAAAGAAAAATTTAAAAAAAGCAAAATGTCATATATACGTACACACACACACACACACACACACACACACACACACACACACACACACACACACACACACATATATATATATAACAAGTAAAAGGTATTCAGGAGGGATAACTCGTGAATTAAAAGGATGTTATTAATAGTGCTCAATAAAACGTATAGTCGCTACGCTGAACATGCTAATATTTCAGATAAATGGTCGGTCCGGACCACAAGCCTTCTTTAGGCGACGTAATAAAGTTTGTGTTCCCGTGAAGAAGTCTGGTTCTTAAATGTAGAAATAGACGTGATATTAAAAAACAATAAAATGAAAACGTTCAATTCAGAAGGAAGGGGTGGAGGTTAGGTGACATTTTAGATTCCAGACATAGAAAGGAAAGAAGGAATAGACGGCAAGGGAACAAAAAATAAAGAAAGAAAAAAAGAAAAAGAAAAGAAAAGCGAGGACAGAAGATATACAAAAGAATGTCAGTATGAATTACAGCATCAAAAAGAAGTGGGAGGAGGATGAAATACAATTGTGTTGTCTAGGAAAGAGGGGAGGTGTCAAACATGAGGTCTGTTATGAAGAATAAATATTAAGAAAGGAAGGATTTAAATTAAAGGAAGGCTGGAGAAAGATAAATGTATAGATTAGAACATTAATTTAAACATATACACGTATGCATGTACGTAAACTCTTCAATATATAATAAACACATATGAAATGCGTAGTACTGAAACATCTCCAATGTACATGCAGTGCATCTAAATGCATAAGAACTCAGATTTGTTGATGCTTATCCGAAGGCGTCGTCGTCGACTTAGAAGTCGGTGCTGTTATTTTTTCTGTATTTAGGAAAAGATGAATGAAAATCTTATAGTGGATATCCTATTTTAAACTTTGTTATAACAAGCAATTAGGTTATTTTAAGTCTGTTTAATGAATTTTAATTTTTTTTTTGAATTGTTCCATTTTACACATGCATTAAATGAATTGAATTCGGGCCCATAAATATGAGTCTTAGTGACGCCATATTTTAATGTAAGTAGCGTTCGTTTATAAAGCGATTAACTGTATTGCGGAATATGGGAAGTATCAGAGCGCAGCCAATAAGAATGTTACACTAATCGTCTTAGACATGGTTCCATGATGATGTAAGGATAGGCCAGTCATTAGGACCTGAGTATCAATAGGAAAAAGCATACCTGAGATGTTGGATGCGGCTGTGTGGCTCATTCTTCTCCTAGGAAACGTCTTGACCTTTAGTGGCATTCCGGTTGGAATCTTCCTTTTCCTCAGGGCCGCCTCATTCTTCAATGAAGGCATTTATGGTGGACACACACACACACACAAAAACGACACGCGACACAATTGTAATATATTTTTTATAATCTTAACTATTTATTTTACAAAAAATATATTACAATACAATATACAAATTATAATTAATTTTTACAATTAAACCTAGGCAATAGGCTCTTCAAAACTAATTAACCTACCCTAACTAGTGTTGAGGGAGGGGGTGCTCCCCCCATTCACAGAGAGACAGAGATATGCGTGCTCACCTCATGATGGTCCGGACAGGAAGTGGTCGATCTAGAAAGGGAATTCTGGGAATGCATTTCTTTGTATCTCTACGCTCATGGCCAAATCACCACTCGGCCATGCTGTAGAGTGTGTTAGCAACCGTGACACTGAGATACAGTGCCACACATGTCGTGTTATGTCTGCCTCAAATGTCGAGATGGTCCTAGCATCAAGAGGATTTCTGCCGAAAGGAGCCACTAGAACGAAGACATACTCCAGAGTGAAGTAGCCATCCACACCCAACATCCCAGGTGTGCTTTTAATCCTCACTCTGACAAAAAGACGTCTGACCAACAGATCCTATTGACTGGCCCATTGTGTCAGTCTGGTGTCGTTTCCAGGACATTAATGGAGCACGTGGGTCGGTCACGCCAATGGCCTACCTACAGTTTTTCACTTTCATATATTTAAGAAAAGGAAAAATGATAAGCTTTGCTTTGTTAAAAAGCAAACCGGGTAAAGATCGAAACAGCACACTCGAGATTGTCAGTTTTAGTCTTTCCCAACCGAAAAATTAGTATTTTTTTTAAAAAATTCATCTTTTTAAATAACACGAACAATTATAGTCCCACCTCTTGTGCAAAATGTTGACAAAAGGGCCATACCTTCCTTGAAAAGGCCCGTAGAATGTCCAGACTAATTTCACCGTGTTACTAGGAGAAATCCTATACAAACTTGTATATTTTAGGAACACTTTCTAGCTTATGTTTGTGTAAACCGACATCCATGTAGACGTTCTTATATATATATATATATATTGCATTCATACCCCAAACAAGGCACAGTGCAACTTTGATGTAGGGGACGACCATCTGGGACATAATTAGCAGAAATAGTACATAGTGAGTTGAGCAGCAAGATATCTGTTTACATTGTAATTGAACCTCTGCATGTCAGTACAGTTGGGGAAGCAGGAACCCGGAAGGGAATTCCAAAGTCTAGCTGTTCTAGGGAGGAAACCATTAGAGTAGAAGACTTTCTGGCATCTGGGGATCTTTACTGTGTAAGGGTGAAATTTTGTTGTTTTTCGGGTTTTCGGGGGTATTTACATCGAGGGGGGTACAAGGACTTGTAGTTCGTTGGAGCGCCTACGATTAAAATACTTGTAAAACAGACAGAGACATGCAACATTTCGTCGATGGGATAGAGGTCGAAGCCTAGTTTACAGTTCGCGACCTATTAGGTTGGCAACTCTATTTTTAACCCTGTCCAGGAGTTAGAAACTAGTAGCAGATGCATATTCAAATGTGGCAATAATACTCCATACATGGGCGAATGGTGGTCTTATAGAGGTACAGGATACTTTCAGACGTAAGTAACTTTCTAGCATGGTAAAGAGTGCTCACCTTCCTCGCAGCAGCTCTGACAATGCCATCGAGGTATCTGTTCCAACTGTGTATCTGTTCCCTATGAATGTTAGACCGAGGAGTATTAACAAAGTACTTTCAAGTAATGTATCAACATAGCAATTGGTGATTGAGAAGGGTTCTTGTAATTATTCAAAGAGAGAAGTTTAGTCTAGGAAGCATTGAATGCTACCATCCATTTGTTTGTCTCCATTCCACTACAGACGAGATTTTCCTCAAGAGTTTCCGCTATTGCTTTGGATATGTGTTCATTTGTTTTTCCCTCGTGCATGTTATATAGCGTGGTGTCTTCAGTAAATATACCCATCTCGGAGATAATTTTACAATGTACAAAATGTTTAAGTTTTAAAAAATTTGACCTATTTTTGACCACTTAATAACAACATTATCCTGCTAAAGACCCATAAAAGAACAGCCCGTAAAAGATCCATTCATTTGCGATCTTTAGTTTCGGAGGAGATAGAGTTTTAATATATGGAGACAGACAGACCGACAGACAAAAAGACATGTAGTCGTGTATATATATATATATATATATATATATATATATATATATATATATACACGACTACATGTCTTATATATATATATATATATATATATATATATACGACTACATGTCTTTTTTTATTTTATAAATTACTATATATATATATATATATATATATATATAATTTATTTATACAAACATTGATAAATTTAATATACCTGCTCTGTTCACTCATTGAGCCCTCTTTGGTAGACACATGTTGTTTCATTGGATGTACTTCTAGGAAACTAAACTCTACTGGCAATATATATATATATATATATATATATATATATATATATATATATATATATATATATATATATATATATATATATATATAAGGAAGCACGGCACACTTATTGACCTAACACGGACATACCGTCTTAGAGCTGCACCTAACTTCCTTGAATGTTGCACCATCTATTTTCGAAAGGCCCGGGGCCAACTTCATGCTACTGAAGTGGTGTTTTGTGGAGTTTACATAAAGAAATTCAATCGTGTGACATTTTATGCGTTAAGTTTAGGTGAATTCTAAAGCTCATGCCTTCTTTTCTTAAGGTGATTCCAACCGGAGTTAATGTTACGATAAAGACATTTTTTTTTACTTGTGTTCAACAGAAAAAATGTCAAATAGGAGAAAAGGGCGAATTAATTTCTCAGGTGGAGTGGCGTACATTTACTGAAAGAATAAACGATGAAAACATAAAATAGGAAAAAGGCCACTTAAGTTTGTTTTAGATAAAAGAGAACATGTGTCAACAAGTTATTGTCATCGATTACCTTTTGTGTTACCTTTAAAATTTTTAATGCTTTTTTTTTTGTCTTTTTTTTTCTTAAGTCATGTTAAGCCCGAACAAGGTATATTGCTACTTGGGGTCATGTTTAGACCGAGGAGTTGTCGGTTAGCATTACATTTAAACTTCTGCATGTCAGCACAGTCAGGGAAGCCGGTAACAGGGAGGGAATTCCAAATTCTAGCAGTCCGAGGGAATAAGCTGTTAGAGTAAAATGCTTTGCGGCACATAGAGACATATACGGTGAAAGAGGTACAATTTTTGTAGATAAACGGGTTTGTTGGGGTATGTACCTCGATCGGGGGCACACATGTGATGAGTTCATCAGAACATATTCCTGTAAAACAGGCACAGTGATGTTGGCTTTCGCTTGGCAATGCACTTTTACTTTGTCCTAAATGCTTGATATTGCGCATAAAATAAACGCGGATCAAACGTTTTTATTTATTGGGTAGTCACTGCTTCTCAAGGTTCAAAAGCCATACGTGAATACAAAAAAACCAACATGACTACCCCCGCACACGGACTTCAATGGGGTACACATACGAACTCCCCTTCTCATCCTACAGTACTGTCTCTAATCTTTCGTGACGCGTGCTTCTATTATTAACTTTAAGGTGACAAATAATGCATCATGACTACAGACCATAACTTCCACAAATTCACATATGAACATTTGTCTATTTTAACAGACATATCTAATCTTTAATCTACGTCTCCACACATGGGAACACTTTCCACGCGTAACACTTTCTCTATACAACATAGTAACGAAGACAATCAATAAATGGAATGTTAGAATGAGACTTGTCTTCTTATTTTACATTAGGAACGCCCAACAGGATGGCGAACATGCAACGTTCGTCGACACCTTATTTTTTTTATTTATTTTTTAAAATTACATTTTCACCCCAACCAAGGCACGTTGCCACTTTGATGTAGGGGCTATTATCAGGGACATAAGCTACAGGAGTACTATGTAGGGAGTTAGGCAGCAAGATGTCGGTTCACGTTACACTTGAACTTCTGCATGTCAGTACAGTTGGGGAAGCAGGGGTCTGGGAGAGAATTCCAAAGTCTAGCGGTTCTGGTGAAGAAACTACTGGAGTAGAAGGTTCTCTTTCATCTAAGGATCTTTACTGTAAAGGGGTGGGATTTAGCTGCTTGTCGGGTTTGTCGGGGGTATTTACGTCAAGGGGGTACATATGCTTGCAGTTCGTCAGAGCATTCGCCGGTAAAGTACTTGTAGAACAGGCAGACGTTTATTTTTTTACAGACGTTTATTTTTAAATACGTATTTTGAACACAAATTGTTTATTTTAAACGCATTCTAACCTACATACAAGCCAACATGGCTATCTCCACATGCGGTGCACACACGAGTTTATCCTACAGTTACTGTCTCTAATCTTTTGTGACGCACGTTTCTACTACTAACTTGAAGGGGGCAAATAATCCATCATGACTACAGACCATAACTTCCACACATTCACATATGAACATTTGCCTCTTTCAACATGCCTTCTTTAGAGAAGTAGGCCAATACTATTTTCAGATAATAACTTTATTCATCACAAATGATGGAGGTCTGAAACATACAATGATATTATGGTAACGTGAGTATAACATAACAATTCACCAATCTAATCTAAGATGCACTAATGGCTGGATTATGATTATGTAATACACTATCCTCTAGTCTTATTTTTATTCAACGTCTTTACGCAGAAACTCTATTCGCTTCTAACTCTTTTCATACAAGTCAAACTAACGAAGATAACCAATAAAATTGATAGTTATTGTTAGAATGAGATTTCTTGTCTTCTTTTTTTTTACAGATGATACTACAAAAATCGATGAAGAAAATATAGATCGAACTAGCTCAATGTTACCTTTATTCTGAACAAATCGATTTAGGGGAGAAATCTTTAAAACATAATGGTGTTGAGATGATTAATCAATCTTAATCGGAAATCTTAGAAATAGAAACATTTTGGGTATTTCGGAATCGGTATCTTAATCGAAAAAAATGTGCCTATTTTCCGATGTTAAAAAACAAACAAACAAACAAACCCCAACCATTTTAATTGTTTATGCTTTGGCTTGTTTTTGGTTAAAACTTCATTTTCTATTATATATTTTAAACTACCAATCAAATTAAACGTAATAGACCACCCATCACTTCTGAAGTGAATATTAATATTCGTGAAAATATATGTCCATATCACATGCGTTTTTAAAATAATTAAAAATAAATAAATAAAATAATAGCTCTATAGCTAATTATTTACAGACTTTAAATAATCGAAATCGGAATCAGTAATTGTATCGGAATCGAACAAAATATTTGAATCGTCCCATTACAATATGAGCACGTTTACCTTTGTATTAAAAAAATTGGATTAAAAGATAATTTAGCTTTCTTTTGTTTTCTATTACAATCAATATGCGATTAATAGGAAACAACAGTAATTCTATGTACATTTATGAAAGTTACGTTGAGGCGAAAAACGCATAGTAGTTGTAGTAATGCTACAAACAACCTCATCTAAAAAAGGCAAAAGGTTTGCTCTCTTTGCTGCCAGCACGGGAAAATCGGTAGAAGAAGGCACGGGAGATGTGGCATGTTTTATGGAAGAAGAGCGAGAGAAGGCGCGTGAAATGGCGAGAGTTGCAGAAGACAAATGGCCAAACTGTAAGGGAAATGAATCAGTTTTTCGGCCACGCTTGATGAGTAAACCTCCAGCAACAAGAGTGATAAGAAAAAAGTTCTCCTTGCACAGATTTCCGGTGCTGTGAGCGATAATTCCCCAAAACTGTACAGAACAAGCTATTTCAGCTAACAAATAAACCTAACGCAAATGGCAGATAACGTATTTGGCATACGGATGATCTTTGAATGTCATGGTTTCTCACTCGATCACACAATGATCGAATATGTGGAACAGGTGGAGCTGATTTGTAAAATGTGTGGTGTTGACAACGTCGAGCGTTTTTTACCACCCAGACTGAGAAGTAGTGTTCTGTTTATATACCGACTGTTAACCTTTGACCAGAGGGGGATTTAAAACAGGTGAAACAAGTCCTCATCGTGGTTTTTGCGCTGGACTCTTTTATTGTATTTGACAAGTGTGTCTCTCGTCGTTTACGCCCTGGGAAAACAGTGGATGAATACTTAAGTGACCTACAAGACCTGGCACGTCTAATCGAAGAAAATCACTCTGAGTGATGATTCCTTTGCGCTTTCGTGTCAGGAATCCCCAGTTCCATTAGACAACAATTTTGTGGATCTTCAGCGATTAAAAGCATGGAATCTGGAACATATTTTTTTCTAGGACTGCAAATCTCATGACAAGCGGTAGAGATTGATGAGCATGTTGTAGAATTCTTCCTCATGTGCCCATGGACTCATCCTTAACCCCCGACCAGCAGAATGCAGTCGAAGTGTAGTGCCAATCATTTTGCTAGAGACTGTAAGATGCCCAGAAGCAAAGCAAGAAGGGCGCTCCCAGAGATATACTGTAATCGGCTCTAGCAACAAGAATATGTCACATCGAGAAACAAGCTAAGCGGCGAGAAGTCAGCACTATTTTCTCCCCTACATAAACTAGAAGAACGGCTCCCCATAATAAAAGTAAAAAATCAATGGGCTACACCGGATATTATTGGTAAATTCTGGGTGCTTCTCACCTGTTGTGAGTAGGTTGTTATGTCAGCCAAAAGTACGGAAAATACTATAATTCTGATGGCAGGCAGGAAATGACAGTTAACTTACAGTGTTGGCAGCATAACTTCAACAGTAGCCAGCCTAAAACTCCGGGAGATGACGTACTGATGGTAGACAACAACCCATTGGGATTTGACCTTCTTTGAGGATGGACGTCATCAAGAAATTTGGCATGTATATCGACGAAGAAGGCAAGGTACATTTTGTTCAGGCGTCTCTTGCTCTGGACATGACAATATAGCTGGAACAGCCTAATTTTTACGCGAAGTTGCGCGTATGAATTTGATTTAATTTAATATATATATATATATATATATATATATAATTTTCTTTAAAACCTTTTAAACTATAAAACATTTCCTTTGTAAGATCATTATTTTGTCAGCAAAGCAATTAATTTCCTGCATCGCGAATAGTTTTACTTACACGAAGAAAAAATAGTACCTAGAAGAATCATCAGTTATTTACCATAAACTCTGTTTCGGTGATTTAAAAACACAACAGTATATAACGTCATGGCTCTCTAGCAGTGTTAATCAAACACCACATCCCTCAAGACACATGGACAAACATTTTTAATATTGGATCTAGTATTTTCCCCCAGATAAATTAGGCTAACCAATTCCTATCATTTAAAAAAGTATTTTTTACTCGTGTCGCCCATCCCTTTCTCCACAAGTAATTGTGTCTATTTACAAACTACTGTTTTTATATCATTTTTTGTTGAATCCATTCTATTACTTATTGCTCCCTGTCTTTGTTATTAGTATTATTTTTTATATAGATATACACTATTATAGAAAACAAGAATGAACGCAGCGCGTGTCGGTTGCATGAACCGTGTAAGTTGCCCATAACTGTGTTTTTTCTAAGTTTTTTTTTTAAGTAAACATCTGTTGAAGACGTGACTAAATATGCAATAATAATACAATTTCGCAGACTTGTTAGTCGCAATATGAACAATATTGTAATGGATACTTTTGGAAAAGAATAAACGATCAACTGAGAGAACTTGATAATTGGAAATTAGAAAATTATTATATTATACTGTATATGCTCTGAAACCCAATAAAAAGACATTTATTGAGCATGTTTTTTTTTTAACATTTTCAAAATTTATATAAAAAAATGTCATAATAAAACTTTATTTATGCGAAAGGTTTTTTAATCCATTACGATTGGTATAAATTGAGTACCTTTCATGTAACTGATTAACACACACACACACACACACACACACACACACACACACACACACACACACACACACACACACACACACACACACACGTGTGTGTATGTGTATGTGTGTGTGTGTGTGTGTATAAATGGCCCATTAGCGTTCTTAGAAGTTATTGTTTAAAGATCTGGTATTAGTTCTATTACCAGCGTATATAAGGTCTAATTGCAGGTATTTATAGATAAACGTATAAAGGTCAATACATTAACTGGGTTTCATTCTCCCGTAAAATCAGAAAAAGTAAGTATGATTAAAACATTAGTGCATTAGGCTTTGTTGAACTGCTCTAGTACTAAACTAGATGCGGAATTCAAAAGCATAACAGATCCTTTTGGCCAATTGTTATCCTTTACACACAATTGTAAAATGTGCAAAGGATAAAACAATATGTGAAGCGCCCGTGGATTGATGTCCAAACCCAGGAGTTTTCATGTTGCTATTATACAACTAAGGTTCTGAACGGTGATGAGAAATGCTTTCCACTCCTTTCGAAAAGATGGTATCCTTACCACTCAGTATAATATAGTGGTTTATCGTTTTAGCGGTGAGTGCGAGGCTTACTACGTAGGACATACCATTCAGCGTTTGGAGGTTAGAATCTCCCAACATGTGCCCCTTCGATACGTAGGCACAAAAATGGCCATCATGCTCATAAGTCGGGTATCAGTGAACATTAATTACAGCGCCAGATATGCACTGGAGAGTATACGGATGAAACTTTCTCCGTCTTAGACAGAGCACGCTCAAAAATCCATTCAACAATTCTTGAGGCGATAGCTATTAATTTGGGCCAACCGTCTCTGTGTAAACAGAAGGAACATACCTATAATTTGAAACTTATTGGTGTTCCGTGAGATTATTTTCTTTTTCTCCTTTCGTCCAAATTAATTCTTTTTTCTTACCTTCGCTAGTAATTTATGGTCTTTCGAACACGTTTTTACACGATGTTGCCCCACCTCGTTGGCGTCTTTATTTTGAAAAATGTCTGCCGAAAGATGTCTTGATAGAGTTTTTCCTACCTCACACCTTATAAACCTCCTTCCTTTGTCTAATTTATATGTTTTAAACATTGAATTAGAGCTAAGGAGAAAAAGAGGAAAAGAAAAATATTTTAGAAGTGTATTTTAGTTTTTTTTTTCGTTGTCAAATTTTTCTTCTTTAATAATATACTAGACTGTGTGCCCGGCGTTGTCCAGGTATTTGGAGGTGTGTGTTGAGCAAAAAAAGTGGTATAGGCAGGCAGGCAGGCAGGCAGGCAGGCAGGTTCGGACACGTACCGGGAAGGAGGAAAAGAATGTGAAAAAAACCCAAAAAAACGTGGCGTCTTTGCTGTTGCCTCCATCGCCACACCGAAAGTGGCGAAGGTTTGAATTAAGGCTAGTCACTCGAAAAGAGTGGATGGCGTTCGAAAATATCGGCAAAAAAAAGATCCCTCCCTGTAGAAAAATTCTCAGATTAGGGTGAAGGAATTAATGTTTTTAGTCAATTTTTCGATATTTGTCGCCCGAAAGGTCGGGTTTCAAAACGATACCGATCTCGAGAAAATCTGTCGCCTCTGTCGAAAGTTTTAGGACTACATACATACATACATACATACATACATACATACATAGACAGACAGGCAAGATTTATATTATAGAATATGGTTAAAACATAAAAAACTCAACAATTGATAATAATGAAATGGGCTTAAAGAATGTGGATAGATTTTTTATATAGTGAATTATCAGTATATAAGAAGCTCAGCATTTGAGGGTGGAGCATAACATAAAATGAAATTTACAACCAAGTAAAATAATTATAGGAATATATGAATTTATTTTTCAGTTTAATAAGGAAAAAAATCACATGGAAAGAGTGCTTATGGTACATATACATACCTATATATATATATATATATATATATATATATATATATATATATATATATACTTGTTTATTGTTATATAAACATGCTTACATCCCGCTGCTACAAATAGCCACTTGTTTCAATCAAACAACAGATATCATCAGGCAGCGACTTGACTATTCAAAAGTTCAATGAATAATGGATTTTTATTTTAGGTAGGAACTCTTTAGAAGTTGGAGTTAAAAAACTTAAAACACAGAACTTTAATTAAATAAAAAAGTTAAAAGATTACAATGGGGAGAGAGTGATTGAGAAGAGAAAAAAAAGGAATAGAGACAGAAATAGAGAAAGAAAATAGAGAGAAAACAAAATAGAGAGAAAAAGAAGAGAGAGAAAAAAAATATATATATATGATATGGAAAAGAAAAGAGAAAATATATAAATGGTTATTAAAAAGAGAATAAGAACTAGAAGGAAAAGGAAAGAATAATGAGATCAAGTTAAATAGAGAAAGAGAGAAAGTAAGAATTTGACAGTATATAGAAAAAGAAAAAGAAAAAGAAAAAGATCTGCGTGTCAACCAATTTATGAACAATTATACAATTCAGTAATGAAACATATTATTACAAATACAAACAGAAGATACAATCCAAGCGTCAGAAATTAACGTGTCAAAAAAGGCAGTGAATGTATTCAGCTAGCATATTTATCCTCTTACATACGTCCACGAGTAAAATCAACGCAATTCAAACATACGTCTACCATTAATTAGGCCCTCTATGCTAAATGATATAAGTTTAAAATTTTCGCGTTTTTATTAGATAAATATATGAATAAAAGAAGAAAATAATGATAAAACAATATTAAAATTATTATTAATAACAATAAACATAATAATAATGATAATTATAATAATAATAATAATAATAATAATAATAATAATAATAATAATAATAATAATAATAAAAACAGAATAAAATTAATATTTATTATCTTTTTAATATAACATATTTAGCCATGAGAGGGGATTAAATAAATTAAATAGGTCCAATAATTATAAATAAAAAACTACTAATATTTATGTATATAAAAAGAATACAATACAAATAAGTATATACACACGCACACACATATATATATATCCATATATACACACACATACACACACATATATATACATACATATATATATATACATATACATGCACATAAGTAAAGGTGTAACTATACTATTAAGTTGGAAGTTTAAGCTATTTAAGTATAGATATAAAGTCATATTAAATCACAAAATAATACATTCAAGACCAGATTACTAATAACACAGATACAAGTACACTTACCTATAAATATATAAATATATTCAGGCAAAAGAAGTAATTAAATCAACGAAATACTCAAAAGTAGCGACGCACAGGTAGATAGTACCCAAATTAAAAATAATAAGATACATATGTATATACCCACAGAGAACCAACCGACATACAAATAAGACATGTAGAAATACTACATTTATTAGTGGAAATGATCAGTGGTTGAAAAGAGATCAAAATGACCTGTTTGAAATTTCCATGGGGTCTTTGGATTCTGCTGAAATGACAGACTTAGTAGGTCTATTCATACTATACAACTTAACCAAAGACATCAATGTCATGGATATAGGCTTGTATCGTGATGATGGACTGATGATCATCAAGGAATCCAACGGCCCTAAATGTGAAAGAACCAAAAAGATTATCTTAAATGAATTCCGTAGAATTAAATTAAAAGTGGATATTATATCAGATGTTAAAACTGTAAATTTTTTGGATGTGAACTTTGATTTAAGGAAAGGCATCTACCAACCATATAGGAAGGAAAACTCAAACCCAATTTATGTACACCCCCTATCAAATCACCCAAAATCTATCATTAGGCATATCCCTAAATCCATTAGTAAAAGAATCAGTGACAATTCTTCCAATCTTGAAACATTTAATAAACATAAATATTTCTATAACAGGGCCCTTAAGGATAGTGGATACAAAAACACCCAAATTGAGTTCATAGAACCAACACACCCAAACACAAATACAAATAGAAACCGTAAGAGAAAAATCCTGTGGTACAATCCCCCTTTTAATCTGAAACTTAAAACAAATCTAGGAATGAAATTCTTAAACTTAATTAAAAAGCACTTCCCTATTAATAACATACTACATAAAATTTTCAATAAAAATACAATAAAACTTAGTTATAGCTGTAATGAAAACCTTGAAAAAATAATTAAAAAACATAATAACAAAATATTAAACAAAAATAGCACACCCATTGCTACCAAAAGTTGTAACTGTAGAATTAAATCAAAATGCCCTCTTAAAGGAAATTGTCAAATTACTTCTGTAGTGTACCAAGCAACAATTTCTACTAAGGAAAATCCGAATGAAAAAAATATTACATAGGAATGAAAAATAACAATTTTAAAGAAAGATTTACCGGTCACAAGTGCTCTTTTGAAAATAATGAGTACAAAAATAGAACTTCCTTGTCTAAACATTACAATGAACTAGTAGAGCAATAATAAATTGGAAAATTTTAAAGAAAGCGAAAACCTGTTCATCTTTAAACTCGCCTTGCTACCTATGTCTTTATGAGAAATTATTTATACTTACTTTTAGAGAAAGAGATAAATTATTAAATAAGAAGCACGAAAATTCAATTAATTGCAAACATTATAAAAACCATCTTTTAAGTAATTTAGTTTAGATATAAAATTTAAATAAATTAAAAATTGTCACTGATTTCTATAATTTATTAAAATACTATTAATATACTTTCTCCTCTCCTGATTTCATTCTTTACTTCTCCTATCTTATATACCTGTGTGTCTATGTGTATATGCATATGTCCATGTATTTATTTTATGACCGTGTGTACTTAGATCTATATATTTCTATATTATTTGGTATACCCTCCCATGTTTATTCAATCCATTTGTATGTTTCTATGTGTGTATGCATCTATCTGTACTCTTGCCAAATTATTTGTATTCTTATGTATTTCTATATATATAATTTATGTAAATTATACATATTTATGTGTGAGTATATATATGTGTGTGTGCGTTGTTGTTTATTAGTATATGATTGTGTGCATATATTTGTGTATTTTTTGTATGTATGTGTATACATAAGATTATATGTATGTATATGTATGTGTATGTGTATGTATATATATATATATGTATATGTGTGTATATATATGTATATATATATATATATATATATATATATATATATATATATATATATGCTTATTTGTATGTCGGTTGGTTCTCTGTGGGTATATACATATGTATCTTATTATTTTTAATTTGGGTACTATCTACCTGTGCGTCGCTACTTTTGAGTATTTCGTTGATTTAATTACTTCTTTTGCCTGAATATATTTATATATTTATAGGTAAGTGTACTTGTATCTGTGTTATTAGTAATCTGGTCTTGAATGTATTATTTTGTGATTTAATATGACTTTATATCTATACTTAAATAGCTTAAACTTCCAACTTAATAGTATAGTTACACCTTTACTTATGTGCATGTATATGTATACATATATATATATATATATATATGTATATATATGTGTGTGTATGTGTGTGTATATATGGATATATATATGTGTGTGCGTGTGTATATACTTATTTGTATTGTATTCTTTTTATATACGTAAATATTAGTAGTTTTTTATTTATAATTATTGGACCTATTTAATTTATTTAATCCCCTCTTATGGCTAAATATGTTATATTAAAAAGATAATAAATATTAATTTTATTCTGTTTTTATTATTATTATTATTATTATTATTATTATTATTATTATTATTATTATTATTATTATTATTATTATAATTATCATTATTATTATGTTTATTGTTATTAATAATAATTTTAATATTGTTTTATCATTATTTTCTTCTTTTATTCATATATTTATCTAATAAAAACGCGAAAATTTTAAACTTATATCATTTAGCATAGAGGGCCTAATTAATGGTAGACGTATGTTTGAATTGCGTTGATTTTACTCGTGGACGTATGTAAGAGGATAAATATGCTAGCTGAATACATTCACTGCCTTTTTTGACACGTTAATTTCTGACGCTTGGATTGTATCTTCTGTTTGTATTTGTAATAATATGTTTCATTACTGAATTGTATAATTGTTCATAAATTGGTTGACACGCAGATCTTTTTCTTTTTCTTTTTCTTTTTCTATATACTGTCAAATTCTTACTTTCTCTCTTTCTCTATTTAACTTGATCTCATTATTCTTTCCTTTTCCTTCTAGTTCTTATTCTCTTTTTAATAACCATTTATATATTTTCTCTTTTCTTTTCCATACCATATATATATATATATATATATATATATATATATATATATATATATATATATATATATATTTTCTCTCTTCTTTTTCTCTCTATTTTGTTTTCTCTCTATTTTCTTTCTCTATTTCTGTCTCTATTCCTTTTTTTTCTCTTCTCAATCACTCTCTCCCCATTGTAATCTTTTAACTTTATTTAAATTGCCTCTCCCTTTTTACTTTTTTATTTAATTAAAGTTCTGTGTTTTAAGTTTTTTAACTCCAACTTCTAAAGAGTTCCTACCTAAAATAAAAATCCATTATTCATTGAACTTTTGAATAGTCAAGTCGCTGCCTGATGATATCTGTTGTTTGATTGAAACAAGTGGCTATTTGTAGCAGCGGGATGTGAGCATGTTTATATAACAATAAACAAGTATTATCAGCTCTTTTTATTGAGCACTATCTAACAACCTCGTTGAATTCATTAGTCCATTACTTTTGAATATAAAAAAACCCGAGTATATATATATATATATATATATATATATATATATATATATATATATATATATATATATATATATATATATATATATAAGAGCGTTTATTATAACCCCTTTTCTATATGATGACTTTCTTTATTAAACTGACAAAGAATACATTCATATATACTCATATTTATTTTATTTTGTCTTGAATTTCATCACACACACACAGACACACACACAGATACACACACACAGATACACACACACATATCTATATACTAATTGGCAGCGTTTCCCGGCCATATTTTAATTTATGCAGATTGCGTATGTATTATAGAATCAATCCTTTATTGATTATTATTATATATTAGGAGGAATAATTCGCCCGGTTGATTAATTTGCAACAGATAAGAAAAAATAATGATAATGATAATGTCGTTAATCAAATTCCGTCTGCGTTTGTTTACGATATCACGTCAGATGATATTTGGGCTTAACGATGAATGCCCTGGAAAAGTTGCTTCTAATTAATGTTTAGTTTTGAAATATACAAACGAAGAAATGATTTGCAGTGGTTTTAAATGGTACCTCTTTTTTTATCGTAAATTGAACCCATAAATAAGAAAATAAAATAAAATGGTGAAACCGGGGATCATTCGATCAGTAATGCTCTACCACAAAGCTATATTTCAGATTATTAATAATCTGTTTTTTTAAGAATAAATAATTGTCTGAAATTTATTATCTTCATTACCGGTGTAATGTAAAATATTCCCCAACAAAAATTCTTTTTCATCTATAAGAGAGAAAAGCTATTTTCAAAATCGGATTTTTTCGATTTTCGAGACTTATCGGATGAATTTTTGAAATTTTTTCTTGGCCTTCTTTTAAGGGAGCTAGTTTTTGTCCCCACATTAAAAACGACCTTGTGTCACATGTGCTTTCGTTGGGAAGCAAATACATACCTATATATATATAATTGATCGTGTATTTCACTCACAGCATAAACCAGAGACTTCAGAAAACCTTGTTACATATCGCTCCCAATCGAGCTAACTTCCCGTCCTTTCCCTCAAGCTCTGCTGTGCCTGACTGCTCAATGACAACGACAAACCCTAGTAAATTCGTCTCATCACATAAGCGGAGGTAAAGAAATCAACAGGAGTGTTTTTATTTTAATAGAACAAAATACGGCATAAAACCCCAAATATCGGAATGTAGATATAATACCCCCACAACCACCACCACCACCACCACCGCCACTAAAACGCAGATATGTGATTATATTTAGCGCTGGAATAGCGAACAGGTCATGTGTAATCAGATAAACACTCTGGTCGTCTTTTGAACTGGATGTAATGTTTCTGTTCAACGCCAACAAGGCCACTCCAGGTGTGAACAGTTTACAGCGAACGGTTTCCAATGAACCGGAAGAGACAGAAACCACGGACATCTCAGCAGCCTTTAAACTTTTATTTGATTGCAAGCGTCTTAAAATAGACGATCTCTGTTGGTCGATGAAGTTGTCGAAGATGATTTATTTATAGAGAATTGTTCACTCTTCTTTTTCTATGCAGTTATAATGCCATTTTTAGATTCTCGCCAGAAATTATAAAATCATAAAACATTTGTGACGGGAAAATATCAAGGGTGGCGGGAAAATATTAAATTTTTATAGCTGTAAATATAAGTTGAATTATCTTTTAATAAATGCAAAGAGTTACAATAATCATCTATTTAATGCAATAGAGATAAAATAGAATATACAAGTAAGATTTAAAGACATAGAAATTGTATTATAAATTGTATTATTTTGTGATTTAAGCCTTCATTATTGAAGCCAACACATTGCCTACTACTCGTATGACTTTAGTCTCTCTGCACCCTGTCTGTCAGGTCAACATGACATGAGAATACTTTACGCTACAAGTAAATCCTGAACAACTATTTAAAATAACAAACTATTCGAAGCCTAAATCAGATCTTTTCGACATGGCCCCAAATAACAGCACTTCGTTCAATATTACACCAGATTTGATGAACTCTGGACTTGGAATTCGGTAAAACCAAAAGGCAACAAGAAATATATAGTATCACGGAGTTTTTTTTTTTTTTAATTACATTTTCACCCGAAACAAGGCACATTGCCACTTTGGTGTAGGGGGCTACTATCAGGGGAAACATCTACTCGGGTACTATGTAGGGATTAGGGCAGCGAGATGTTGGTTAACGTTGCACTTGAACTTATGCATGTCAGTACAGTTGGGGAAGCAGTGACCTGGAATGGAATTCCAAAGTCTAGCAGTTCTGGGGAAGAAACTACTGGAGTAGAAAGATCTTTTACATCTAGGGATCTCTACAGTGTGGGGGTGGGATTTTGCAGCTTGTCGGGTCTGTCGAGGGTGTTCACGTCGTGGGGGCACAAGTGCTTGCAGTTCTTCAGAGCATTCACCATTATAATACTTGTAGAACAGGCAAATTGTTATTTGAGAAGAGGAAAATATAAATTAATATTATTTACTTCTTTTCTAACTGCACGTATAAGGTGTAAAGTAAAAATTGATATATATATATATTTTTTTACACAGTGATCACCACTTATCAAGGCCCGGAAGCCGCTCAGGGATAAGGGTTATTGCAAGTACATTACGTTAGTGTGGAGGTTTGATGAAGTGTTTACTTAAGGGGGCGGTTCATTAGGAATTTGTTAACGTTGGACTTGAACACATCCAAGTTGTAGTCAGGTGGGAAGCAGGCAGACGGAACAGAGTTCCACAGGCGTGCAGTTCTAAGAAAGAAGCTTTGTTCATGGAATCCACGTTTTGATTTAGGCACAGATATAGAGTGGGGGAAATTTTTCACAGTGGATTCGGCTAGACGGGTGTTTTTCGTGAAAGACTGGCGAGGGGGGACCAGAGATTGGAGTTCAGACGAGCACCTGCCATGGAAATAACGATAAAACAAGGATAGGCTCGCAACGTCTCTTCTGTGGGAGAGAGGTTGCAAGGTAGAGAAAAGGGCATCCCCCACTAACCCACGAAGTCTATTTTGTACTCTGTCAAGGCAGGATAGGCTGTTTTTAGCAACTCCTGCCCAGATATGGCAACAGTATTCCATCCTTGGACGTACTTGGCTTTTATATAGATAGAGAATTGCATCAGTAGTGAGATATATTCTGGAGCGATAGAAGGATCCCACCATCTTTCCAGCGACCTTGGCAACAGACTTGATGTACGTGTTCCATTTCAGATCAGGAGTAAAGGTCAAACCCAGAAGCTTGTATATATATATATATATATATATATATATATATATATATATATATATATATATATATATATATATAACATGTAAGTATATGTCCGTTTGTCTATCTGTATGTAAATATTTAGCCGATAAAATCTTAAGCTACTGGTCACATAATACTGAAATTAACAGGAAATAGTAATCATACACCGATAATCTTTATAAGGGGTAAAGTCTTTGTTTGGATGTATGAATAACGCGTATATCGTCAGGTTGAAATACAAACTGTTCATTTCAACTTGCCGACATATTTTTACTTCTTTCTGCGCATGCCAAATTCAATTCATTTCTTCAAATCATTTAATATTAACATTTTCTTACCTATCTCCGATGGCAACATCGATAAGAGACGTGGCTGGCGCGCTAAATATTTGGGTTTCAATTCTAGCTGATTTAATAATATATTTGTTGCGTACAACCCCTTTTTTATTTGTGGTTACAAATATGCTTAAAATAATCAGCTGAAACTGAATAAAGTATATTGTATTATGGGGAGGGTGAGGACTGTAGATTAAAAAAAAACAACAATCGTGCACGTATCAGATTTTAAGGTTGAAAATCCGAATTTTGAATGCGTCTAATTTTTCATCTTTTGTGTTTTGAAATGTGAAATTTGTTGAATATGTCAATAATAATTATTATCTTTCAGATTAACAAATAAAACATTATATATTTTCCTTATTTTTACGAAAAAAATACTTATTAATCTTTGAAAAATAAATTAATAATTTTCTGTCAGTGTGCCCAATATTGCTAATATACAATTAAATAAAAAATACTTTGAAGAATCGATACCCTAACAGAAAAAAAATCTATAAATAAGTGCGCATTTTGCTAAAAATACGACAACTTGTTTCGGCAATTTAGTGTTTCGTGATATTACCTCACCTACGGTAGACCATAAGGCATACACACAGTTGTTCTTATTTACAAACAGTTATTACCTCCTTCTTTTCCTTTTTGTTGTGACTTGCGCTTGACCTAGTTTAAAGTGTGGGGGAGATGCACCTACTACACTCTCTCTTTTCCAGAAATACTTGGTCCTGATGGCAAAAAAGGGTCAAGACGACCAAACGTGATACTAGATGCAGGATGAACCGATGAACCGCCCCCCTAAGCAATAACACCTTATCAATTCTCCAATACTATTGCTACACTATCCCATTGATTACTGTACACACAATGACCCTTATCCCCGAGTGGCCATTGGGCCTTGATAAGTGGTGAACTCGATGTAAAAAAAAGGAGTTGTATCGAGCACATTCCCAAAATGGTCACCCATCTGCTACTGGCCATCCTCATCGTTGCATTACTTCGGGGATTATGTAGGCAACACACACACACACACACACACACACACACACACACACACATATATATATATATATATATATATATATATATATATATATATATATATATATATAGTAATTTATAAAATATATATGGCGATTAAGCTACACTGAATATTCTGCGTTTCATCCAACTATAGGATTCGTCAGGCTTATGCGCATAAGCCTGACGAATCCTATAGTTGGATGAAACGCAGAATATTCAGTGTAGCTTAATCGCCATATATATTTTATAAATTACTAACTAGCTCTACCTACGTATTGAGCACTTTTGAAGTAAATACTTAAAGTTTACGCATAAATCTATACTTTCATATATTAAATTTATGCGAATAAATAAAGTAGTTATATATATATATATATATATATATATATATATATATATATATATATATATATATATATATATATATAATGAAGTCTCCTGTCGATTTTGACGTATGAGTTACCGCCACAATAACTTAAGTTGCTCGGAAATCCACACAGGTGATTTGTTTATAGTGGTGAAAGTTTTGTGTAGAACTAACCACACCTTTTGGTATTACTTCTAATTTTTGTTGGTGCAGATGACTGCCACAGGGTATACAGTAGACCGCAGGTTTTTACATCAGTGTTTCGGTCTCCTATATGCATGTTTTAACGGAGACTGGGAGTGCATCACTCCCAGATAATTAATGCGCCGCCAGATACCAACCTGGAAATTTCTACGACTCGAACCGGTGTGTCAACGTGATTGCACCGAATGAAAAATAGAATTAAACTTTGTTGAAGTTGATTCTTCACTTAAAACAAACATTAAAAATACATGGAAATTTACAGGACTAAATGAACTTATTTTGCCTTGTAAACGCTGCCGCAGTGTCTTCCAAACCATCATAAAATTTTGGAATTTTTAATTTCGCCACGTGAAATCTATAGAGTGAGATAAGAGATGGAATTATTTAAAATTCAGGTACTTATCTTTTAATATGTTTGCATATTCTTCTGACAAATCATCTGAAATCTTATTCAGACAAATAAATAAATAAATAAATAAATAAATAAATAATTGGTTCCAAAACGTTTTAAAAATACTCAAATGTATTATCCATCGAGACAAAAATGCCGGTGAATAGTGTTTTTTGGAAAAATTAAAAATGTAAAATTCTATTAAAAAGAATTAGAAAAAGATCTATATTATTCTGATTTTCACATGGTAAAATTCAGGCTTTTATCTTTCTGGAAAAAAGCATTTGCTCAAGAATAATGTATTTTAATAGATTCGTTTCTCTTTAAAAAAAAACAACTTGGGATTTCTTCCATTTGTGGCCGTCCCTAGCGTAAACCCATTTGCATAAAAGAAATTAACAAAATAGTTACTGCTCGAAATTAATAAACTAGTGGTCTGCAGTGCACAAATACTACCAAACGTAACCGATGTAGTGATAACTCTGTTTAATAATTAAGTGAAATAGTATTAAAATGCCCTTATTGTGAATATTTAATGTGCGCGCTGTACGGATGAAAACCGGTGTTACGCCCGAAAACTAATGTGTTTTTTTAATGTAATTAAATCACTTCAAAAGAATAATACATTATGGTTTTGAGTTCAATCCTTTTCTTAATTCGTAAAGAAAAATAATAATAGTTATCATTTTCATGAATGAATGCAGATAAAAAAAAGTAATTTTCCTTTTGGATTAAAAAATCTGCTTTTAACATTTCTCGCGCATTTTAAACTAATTGTTTCATAAGATCGCCACCATTTTCAAATTATTTTTCTTTTTACAAAAAAAAAAAAAAAAAGAATAAACACATTTTTTTCATCACAATGAAAAGAAATTGGCATCCTTATTGGTCTTCACTGAATTCACAAAAGGTGATTATTTCATAAATGCCTTCAGCCACTTCAAAAATGTCTGGTTTATTTTAGATATTAATTATCTGTATGCGTTCCGAGGGGAAATGAAAATCAATGAGATATTTCATATAATTTTTTCATGCTCTTCTTGCAAACGATTTTCTTTTACCGAACCATCCCCTCCTCCTTTTTTTTTTTTTTTTTTTGCTAATCGGGTCCATAATTTCTGGTTATTTTTACCAGGTAAAATGTGATTGCATTTAAAAGATAGCATACCATTAATCCTGCGCAAGAGAACATTTTTTACTCACGCATGTTATTTTTAAAGGAAAAATCGATAAATAACTGCGCATTTTGCTAAAAATACGATAATTTTTTTAAAAGGAAATAAAAAATTTCACTAACGACGGCCAGTAATTTTAATTTAATTATATTTAATATATTACGTCACGTAAGTGTTGCTTCTTAATTGTTCTTAACGTTAAGTGTAATTCTTCATGCGAATGCCTAAATAAAGGTTAATTTAGATTCCGCTGGAACCCTAACGTCAAGCTAAACACGACCAACAAAAAGCCAACATTGTTTTGAAGTTTTGTTGAAATATTATTAAAAATCGACTAAAGAAAGCAATTTCTGCTTATTAACAGTTAAGTTAAATGACAAGAACAATGTTTTACACGGGTCTCGAACTGAAATATACCGCGAAAGAATATTCCCAAAAACTTTGAACTGAATAGAATCAGGTCAAGAAGACTATTTCCACACAGCGAAACATGTCTCTTTTTATAACATGCTCGTTTTCAAGTCTAAAGTAAAGTTCTTGTTGAACCGTCCTATTAAATAAACAAACGCTACCTAACTTCCACCATTACTAATTATCACAGTGTTATCTCACGGTCTACTTACCATTCATAAACCCTTATCCTAGAGTTGCCTTTATGCCTTGATAAGCAGTGATTCCCAAATAAAACAAACAAAAACAAAAACTTTCAATAGCTGAATCGATTTTTATCCCAGGATGTTTCCATATCATCGATTGTGCAAAACGGATTATTTGCTTCACCTCATCCGTTTCGCATCGTTATCATTGATTTTTGGAATAGCTATAGACACACCTTCAACCACAGAGACAGCACACGCTCATTTGCGATTCGACCGGTGTATGCACCTGTTATTATTGGAGTAGTGTTGGAATAGGCTCGCACTAATGCTCTGGGAAATATTTCTCCCGTTTTACCCGTGGAATGGCGCAAAAACACACCTGTTTTTTTTTTTTCAGGGTCGTTCATCTTCACGTTTACAAAGGGTCAAATAACTCAATAAACTTCAGTCTGGGATACTAACACCTGTGGAGTTGAAAGTCGGCATTTAAACTTCAACAGGTTAGTACAGTCAGCGAAGCAAAAAACCGAGAGGGAATTCGAAAGTTTAGCAATCTGATGGGAGAATCTTTTAGGGAAGACTTTTCGGCATCTAGAGCCCTCAACAATGAAGGGATGCGATTTTGCTGCTTGTCGCATTAGTCAGAAGAATGTATATCGAAGGGACACAGGTGCTATAAATTCATCAGAGCACTATCCATTTAAATACTTGTAAAACAGGCACAAGGATGCAACACTGTGGCGATGAAACGTAGGTTGAAGTTTGGCCGACATAGTAAGAAATAAAATAGTATTTATTTACTTTAAGATTACTGCTCTTTTTTCCTAAAATTTTTCTTTAAAAAGTTAAAATTCGAGAGTTAACCTTTTTATTAAAGAAAAACACAGAAACAGTGATGACATTGTCACGTGGCATTTTGTTTTCCGTGACCATTTTTTTTTTACCCAGATTCGTTTGAACACCAGCCACTGCCAACAGGTGAAGCCGCATTTTTAAGCATACTAAAACAAACATTGTTCATATTGTTCAGTTTATTTTAGTCTTTGTTTTCTTTAATTCTCTGTGTTTTATAAGAACCCAAATTCTATTATAACGCGAAAGCATAGAAAGAGGCGATCACTCATGCAAAAAAAAAAAAAAAAAAAAAAGTAGAAAGTGTAAAAAGACCAATCAATGTCGATGAGACATTTCGCATCATTACGTTGTGGAGTTAACATAGGAGATAATCAATTTGTGTTCTTTCAAAAGTAAAGTATCAACGACAATTAAAAGGGGCATCAACAAGGTAAACAAAATCAGTTCACCTGACACGGGGACAAAGCCATGGCACATTTTTAAAACTCAGTGAAGGCCTACTAAAATACATAAAAAATGAAATCGATTTCCATTCGTAAGTCAGCGTTATTTATTTAAGCGAAACACATTAAAATAATAAAAATCGTGCCATTCTTAAAAATATTTATATACTTCATAATTAATGTAATTTGCTTGAAGAATTGTTTATTGTATATATAAAGGGAATTTAAACTGCGACCATCATAGTGTCGTTGAGACATTTTTTTAGCAACAGAAGAGACGTTGCGAGCCTATCCTTGTTTTATCGTTATTTCCATGGCAGGTGCTCGTTCTGAACTCCAATCTCTGGTCCCCCCTCGCCAATCTCTCACGAAAAACACCAGTCTAGCTGAATCCACTGTGAAAAATTTCCCCCACTCTTTATCTGTGCCTAAATCAAAACGTGGATTCCATGAACAAAGCTTCTTTCTTAGAACTGCACGCCTGTAGAACTCTGTTCCGTCTGCCTGCTTCCCACCTGACTACAACTTGAATGTCTTCAAGTCCAATGTTAACAAATTCCTAATGAACCGCCCCTTTAAGTAAACACTTCATCAAATCTCCACACTAACGTAATGTACTTGCAATAACCCTTATCCCTGAGTGGCTTCCTGGCCCTGATAAGTGGTGACCACTGTGTAAAAAATAAAAAAAAAAACCTGTTCGCTTCGAACTTCTAAGTCGCTATACCTCAAATTAAAACGGTTCTTCTCCGCTTTTATCCAACATGACTTCATATTCGGGGATCTCTCTTGTGTATTGTAGTCTATCTTGGAACCGTATGAGCTCACTTGATCTCAACCTTCCCATATCTCCTATTTCATGTTCACTTCTGCGTTGTTAACAAGACGATTCAGTCATCATTTTACCAACAAGTTGTTTATGATCTCGCACAGCAACACATTAATATCTATACTAACAGATCTACACGCTCATTATTCAACGCTTAAAACTATACTTTAGTAAAAAAAAAAAAAATAGCACTGATTTGTTTATTAAAGTGTTGACCGTAAATTGCCTTATCTACGAGTGTTTTGTTTTTCAATGACAATATCGCTTCGGCGTCATTCTTTTTTCACAACGACTGCATTCAAATGAAATCATATATTATAATGAGAGAAAGAAAGACAAAAGGGAGAGACAAAGTCGAAAAGACAGAAGGGGGGGGGGTGAGAAAACGTAGGTTTAGCCTGCTTATCTTTTTTCTTTTAAATGTAGTATTTAAAGAATTTCAAAGTTAAACAAAAAATTGACTTTCAAAATTGAGTTTCAACTCGATTCAATTGCTCTGGAAAAACCCGAGAAAAGAATAAAACGCAAAAGCTGCAATTCAAATAAACTCGATACAATTATGTACCTTATCTTATGTTAGTTGCTTAGCATTCACCTAATGAGAACCGAGAGAACCTACGTCCGGACCATCCCATCTGATTGTACCCGATATTATTGTTCCTATTTACTTGTTTCCTCACGAGGACAGAGTTAAACACAAGGTCGATTTTTAATGTGGGAAAAATCCAGCTTCCCGAAAAGGGGCACTCTGGAGAGGAACAAAAATAAAAATTGTCTCAGTTATGAATGATTTCCCCTCCACTGACCGACGATAGAAAAGGTGAAGTGCGGCATCAGAACAGATACTACACAATGATCTTGATTATTGCTCTGCGGAATGAAACACCTTTAAAAAACTAAAGCTGAACCCTGTTTGAGGAATTAAAAAAAGGCTAAATTTAGTGCAAACGCAGCATTTTGAGATCCAGTCTTTAAGTGTTCTGTTTACTGTGAATGTCCGCCTTTATGGCATTTATAGGTACTTTATTTCTCTTCTATTAATATGTTAATTACCAGTAGCCTGGAGGAAAGATGCTACCCTTTGAAGTCAAGAGTGGCTTTGTGACTGAGTTCGGACATTGAACAGCAGTAATTATCACGTCCTAAACTGATGATAGCGTAAGCATTTGTAGGTATAAAAATAATTATTAATATTTATTTAAAAAGTATTATAAGCATATATATGTGCTTGTGTGTGTGTGCACGTGTTTTCTATAATCAAAAATACTAAAAATGCGTGCATGTATGATATAGTAAAATATAGCTTGCTGCAAAACTCAATAGGGATTTTTTGATTCGGATTTGATATCATCCCATCCTCTTTCCGGTTCAAAATTAACCGTAAAATTCTATACAGTATTGTTTTTAAGTAGGGATAAAATATGAATCATCAGAAAACATGATCAATTTTTAAGAGAGGCACGAGAGTAAAAAAAAAAAATACAAGTTTTGAGAAATGTTTTTTTTTTTTGCATCAAAATCTCCGAACAAATAAACATTAAAGAAAAAAAAACCCAAGAAAAAAGACGACTAAAATATTTTACTTTAATAATTTCCTCTTTTATACGCAATCCGAAATGAATCTGCCTGCGTTGTTGCCTAGGAATTTGAACAAAGAGATTTCCGGTAGCGTACTTTTAGTTATGGCGATCAGTCGTTTAAAAAGTTTCTTGTAATGGTTAAAGGGTGTAAGCTAGGTATTGAGAGCATTCCACTACAGACTGGAGGTCTTCCTCTAAGATTTCAGCCATTGTCTTAGATATGTGTTCATTTGTTTTCTCCCTGTGTCTGTCATAGAGAGTAAATATACCCATATCGGAAACAATTTTATCAGGTTCAAAGATTCTGGCGAAGAGAAAGAGGAAGCTAATGTGATGATGATTGAATGTGTCAGTTCTTTCACCCAAATTCTTAAAAAATGGTAGCACAGAAGCAATTTTCCAGCAGCCACGGTCACAAGATTCAGTAAGGAATTTGTTGAGTTTGGAGGGAGCTAGGGCTACCTCAACGAAGCAATGTTTTAATAGGTTAGCAGGGATGAGATGAGGCCTACACACCTTCGAGGTGTCTAGTGTTTTTATGATAAAACGATTATGAGAAACGATGATTTTCAAATCACCGAGTGTGGCTTCCATCTGTAAAGGGAAATTTGTGAGGAAGTGGTTTGTTGGGCCTTAAATGAAACACAACCACCGGGCAAACAGGCTTGCCTTATCATTTGGTGTGTAAATAATCTTATGGTTCTGTAATAGTCAGGGGATTGTGGGGGATTCTTCAGAGAATCTAATTTGAAATAAATTGATTCATGCTTCTGAATTTTTTCATATGAGGATTAATAATTTGGATTATTTGGATTATTCGGACTATTATTCTCATCTTGAGTGCTATTCCCATAACGTTTTGGCTGATGTAACCTGTGCAATGACTCGTGGCCTGATAAAATCCTAAGTAACATTCAGTTCTAGGAGGCACTAGAGGTTGAATTTGAAATCCTCAATGCGGGTGATACTAAAAATGCAATTGCGGATTGTTTAGAACTTTTACTCAATCATGGCTGACGGAAAGAGAACATGCTACCCTTTGGATTAAATAAACGTTTCGTTCAAAACTCCGTACAGATTCCCGAGTTCGATAGAAACATTCCCATGTTTGACAAGATACACTTGAAGAAAGTGTAAGGTTACAACGGCCGGGATGTTGCGAGGATAACACATCAGAAGAGAACAGTAGTTCGAATAATCCAAATAACGAAAATTAATCTATGAGTAATATAATAAGCGAATAAGGTGAGGGCAGTTTGATAATATTTTCGGTTTGGGGGGGGGGGTTAGCAGTAAGTGATATGGTACGCTCGCTTACCGCTACATGAATCCAATTACATTTTCACCAGATCTTTGCTTCTAACCCCTATCTCTTTCTCGAAAGCTATTCACCTGGCATATGTTTTTTTTTTACATAGGCATCAGCTCTTATCAAGGCCAAGAGGCCACACGAGGATAAGGGTTAAAGAGTGTACAGTAGAAATTGGACAATATAGTAATCGATAATAATCGAAATTCTGTAAATTTGTTAACTTATATGGAACGGTTCATTAAAAATTTGTTTACGTTAGACTTTAAGACAACCATATTGTAGTCAGCCGGAAAGCAGGAAAACAGAAGATAATTCCCCAGGCATGCAGTTCTAAGAAAGAAGCTTTGTTCATGGAATTTACGTTTAGGTTTAAGCACAGATAAAGAGTGGGGGAAATTAGTGATAGTGGTTTCTGCTAGACGGGTGTTTCTTGTGAAAGTCTGACAAGGGGGCATAAATTGGAGCTCAGCCGAGCACTTGCCATGAAAATAACGACAAAGAAGAGAAAAACTCGCAACATCTCTTCTATGAGAAAGGGGTTGCAGAGAAGAGAAAAGGACATCGCTTACGAGGCTACAAAGTCTATTTTGAACTCTATCAAGGCAGGATAAGTCCTTTCTAGCAGCTCCTGCTCAGATGTGGTAACAGTACTCCATCCTTGGACTATCTAGCTCTTATATAGATAGAGAATTGCAGTGAGATATCTACTGGATCGATAGAAGGATCCCACCATTTTTCCAGCGGCGTTGGCAATGGATTTAATGTATGTGTTCCATTTAAGATCAAGAGTAAAGGTCAAGCCCAGAAGCTTATCAAAACATGAGGCCTTCCCAAGACGAGAGCCATTCATTTCAATTGATGCCAGATGGGGACCAGAGCGTTGATTATGTAAAGATAACAGCTTAGTTTTAGATGCATTAAAAGTAACAAGCAACATCTTTCCCCATTGTACCACTTGCTCAAAATCAGAGGAGAGAGAATCAGAGAGAACTTGGTCGTTTACGGTCTTAGATGTGCTACCCTAGATAGTGTCATCAGCATAAATGTCAACGAATGATGTAAGCATGTGATTTGGAAGATCATTAATGTAGATCAGAAAGAGAGTTCGACTCAGGATGGACCCCTGAGGGACTCCAGTATTAATACTGAGAGCTTCTGATTTCTGCCCATCAACGACTACTCTTATGAACCTATCAGAGAGAAATGATTTGATAATTGAGAAGACATTTCCAGCTATACCGTAGCTGGAGATCTTGTGAAGTAAACCTTTATGCCATACTCTACCAAAGGCCTTTGATATGTCAAGAGCAATTTCCTTAGAAACGTAACCTCCATCGAGAGATTCGCTAATCCTATGAGATATAATTGTAAGCACATCTGCTGTAAATCCAGCAGAACGGAAACCATATTCCGTGTCACTAAGAAGGTTATTTCTGCTGAGATCGTTGATCGTTGATACTTCTCTATTTAACACAGATTCCAGCAACTTACTCATGACGCACATGAGACTTATTGACCTGTGCTGTGAGAGAGATGAGCGATTATTTGAATTCTTAAATACGGGGCGTATTGATGAGATTTTTCAGGGTGACGGGAAGCAATTCTACTTAAGACAACGTTTAAACAGTTTTGTAAGAATTGGCGCTAATATTGGTTGAAGTTTTTTTGAGTACTATAATTGGAATTCTTTTGTATGTTTGTGAATAACTTCTTTATTTTATACTGGCAGGCTTTCCAGTATTGCCCGGTCATATATAACGTATAAATATAATATTTTAATTAATGCATACTTCTTATTTATTATAAACAGAAATACCGTAGGTATTAAAAGTAACGTTAAATCCCTAAGAAAAAATGAAGTAAAAAAACAAAAAACAAAAAGAAACTGAGACATATGCCTGCGAGTATTATTTGTTTCTAAACAGTTCACGTCTTGTAAGTAGAAAAATACTCAAGTTGAGATCGAACCAAAATCTAAAGACAGTAAGTCATGTACGATAACCATTAGGCCAGTGTGATCCGATTTTAAAAAGTGCTTTCAAACCTACTTATTCTTAACATAAGTAATCTGTCATGTGAACGATTAACGCATGCGCATTCGTGAAACAGTTGACAAACTGATAAAAATCCGATGACCCCCTCACACATCAATTTTTCAATTTTGACCCCGTAACACAAGTTCTTTCCGAATGAAAACCAATTAAAACTTTTTCTACATGTCTTAATACCCTGTATACCAAATTTCAAGTCTGTACGTAAAAAATTAGTTGAGTATATAGGTGGAGAAGTGTCCTTTCACACGCCTACACACATTCTCACTTTTATAGATATACTAGCATGCTTCCGGCGTTGTCAGGTCGTAAAAGTTGCATAAATATTATATTTTAATTAATGGAGAATTCTTATCTCCTACATATAATAATTTGACTGTAGAAATTCCCCTCTGGATCAAATAAGGATAGGTTTGCAATAACAGATGCCACATACAAATTTATTATGTCTAAACTCTTACCCGCCATGTTATGTAACTTTTGAACGCTGTTACAGACACAATTATTCATTATATAAAAATCCTACCTTACTTCTTACGAGCGCGATCATCACGATTGCCAAGATCTATAGACGAAGTAATTTGTATTTTCCTTTCTCACTGAAAAGTTCTACTCTCCCACTAAAGACCGGGTAACTATATAACCATTATAACTATATTGACCGTACGTCCTTATTAACTGGATTATACACTCATGCACTTACAACTACCATTACACATCGTTATTCAAATATAAGGATTTCTCCCCTATACCATTCCGCCAATTCTCATTGGCTATAACCATGACATTCTATTATTTCGGATTAAACACTATCATACAAAAGACGAACACCACAGAACACACATCGGCCGATCAATCGCCACGCATTGTTTAGAATCATTCATACTTTCCCATCGTCTCTTACTTTTACTTTACAGACGAATGTTTATTTAAATTATCCATAACATTTACTATAAAGTTACAAATGCCATTTTCCATTACTTGGATTAAAATTATTAACCTATTGTTACATTAAGACAATTACGTCGCAGCATTTTTTAAAAATCATATCTGGTTTCAGCTTCCTATATTAAGCTACGCTAAATTGAACTGATCTCTTAGTAAACGCTAAAAAACTGTTATCCATAAATGAGTATTAACAGACAAACAACAAACCACCGATACTTACATTTACATGAAAAGATTTACCCAGGAAGCAGCGGCACCTTTTTCTTTTAATTTAGCAGTAAGTGATATGGTACAATCGCTTACACTACATAAATCCAATTACATGTTCACCAACTAACAAGCATTCAAAACTACTTAACAACACAAAAAATATAATCCACATTTCTTTTATTTTTCGTTTCTTTTTTTCTTGTTTTTTATTTTTTGAAGGTGGCGCTCCATTATTTATAAATATTCAATGATGTGTTTCCTTATTTTTGTTATTAAAAATACAACAAATTCAAAATATCATTACCTTTTACCAGACTTCAGCAATCACGCAGGCATGCCCAGTATTCTTTTTTAATTGCATAAAAAAAAAAAAAAAAAAATAAATAAATAAATAAAATAAAAAAAATTTCCTCCCTTCTTCAGACTAACCTTACCTGTAACTCAAAAATCCTAATGGAAATCCATCTGTAAATAAATAACCCCTCTTCTCTTGAACGCTAACAATCTACTCCCAACCTATCCGCCACTAAACTCCCACATTGCTCCGCATCTGTAGTTGAATCGCTAACTTCCAGCCCCTAATCCCTCACATGCAAACTGTTTTAATAACCATCACCAAACATCTATACATTTCTACCTCTAAGGCATGCATTACAGATCATTCCTATCCAGTAAGGGACTTAACAGCCTATGCACACAAAGGCAGGTACTTAACAGCCAAAGTACCCAGAAACAAAGCGATATGCACTACACAACTGTCTCGAGTTTTGCAACGATTAATTACGTTATTGAAACGACACTCCTTGTTATGGAAACCCCCCATGACTCTTACTAAAAAATACCTACAACTCCAACTCTATTCGCACCTACTGAAAACCTGCCCATATATATCTATTCACCTAATTACGCATGACTCAATACTTGCTGTCTTATCCATGCTATATTGCACTTACATCTTAACCCTCCTATCATCTAAAATAGCTCGGGCACAACTCGTAGCTCAATTCTTAATACCTACTCATACTGTAACACTATACTAGACCTAAGCTAACATTAATAAAATAAAAAAAAATGTACGACTAAAATCACATTATCTCCTCCTTAACAAGCCCTCTTACAAACATAGACGCTTACACTGCATGAACTTCACCCACCCCCTTTATCCATTAACAAGTAAATAGCATGTCCCTAAATCACTTTGAGGAGTGTAACTAATCAGTAGATATAATCCCCCACAAACTAACCCAGTAACACTAACAACGCGGGGTCGCAGAAATACCTGGATTAGAACCTAGGCGCGGAGAAAACCCTCTCAGGGCTGACGGACCCAGTAGGTCTTCCCAGATCATCCGTCTAGGAGAAGGAAAACTCTGAAACTAAACCAAAGGGGAGAGAGGCCTCTTCAGTCTTGGATGACAACCTTCCTAGAGCTGGTGACTCAAACAAATTCACCGGTTTGCAAACCTAAATTGCTTAAGGAGTAGATAGGCTCTGTCTATCGCCCGGCTTCCATACTCCTTCTTTGCCTATTGGTCAAGCGCAGAGACACTATCTCAGTGATTCGACAGAAACACCCAGCGGTAGATCTTGTTTCCTGGCTAGGGCAATGAACGCCGTTCTTCCCCATTCCCAGCATGCCCCACCCCTAAAACTGAACATTTGAGAGTGCTTGAGTATAAGATATGCCTGAGCGGTTAGATTGGGTTGACCTTCTTCTAAAGGGTTGAGGGTACCGGATTGACAGTTCCTGGCTGCTGTTCCCGACTGGTAGTACAGGAGCCCTAACTCTTTGGTAGCGCTTAGAGCGGCTGCTCCATCAACAGTTGAATAATATCGGGTTGTTTGCAGTGCCATGACGCGCATGGAAAGGGACCCTGCACTCATCCCCGGTGGGCTTTCCTGAGGCCACAATCCTAATTGGAGAAAGGTCAGCTGATGGTCTACTTGTGATGCATGTCTGAAGCTCCGCATAACCTCTTGTTTAGCTCCCCCTTACCGAAACTCTTAAAAAAATATGACGACAGTACAATCTAAAAATAAGCTTAAACCAGGATTAGGGACAAACAAATTCAACTTGCCTCCTCCCTTGAGGCTCTCATTCACAAATATCCGTGGGCTTAGAACTAACTTAGCTGATGTTGAAGCATTTCTCTTAACAAATACCCCGGATATCTTAGCACTAAGTGAGACTAACCTACACTCCTCCATTCCCTCTAACCACTTTAACATGCATGGATATCTCCCACTCTGCCGTAAGGACTCTGACAGACATATGCACGGACTTGGAGTTTACATTCGTAATACCCTTCCCTTGACTAGAGAAACAAACCTAGAAACAGATGATCAAGCCTTTATGTGCTTTAGACTAAACGTGCAACACAGTATTAGCTACTATTATTTTCTCTACCGCTCTCCCTCGACTCAGGACTGCTCCATAATAAACAAAGTATCTGACAGCATAGACACGGCACTGTCCCTCGACACTAGCGCACAAATACATGTGTTTGGAGACTTTAATATCCACCACAAAAACTGGCTTGGATTCTCTACTCACACAGATGCAGCGGGCAGCACAACCCATAGCTTCGCTATATCTCACTCCCTATCACAAATTGTTAAGTTTCCAACCCGTTTCCCTGACCAGGAAGAACAACACGCATCACTTCTAGATCTGTTTTTGACCACAGTTCCCGATGACTGCATAGCGAAGGCCCACAGCCCACTCGGGAACGCTGATCATGCAGTGATAATGGTTGAAATCGCCCTAAACTCTAGACCCAAAACTGAAGAGCCAGTGCTCAAAACAACGAGATATTATAATAAGGCTGACTGGGAAGCCATCAGGGAACTAATTAGAGATGCTCCATGGAAAAATATTTTCTCTCTCCCTGCTGAACAGTGTGCAAACGAGACCACTGACTGGTTCAAAACTGCAATCGAAGCGCATGTTCCCATGCGGAAATTTTACAGTAAGCCCCACTCTCCCCAATGGTTTACGTCGACTTGTGCAACTGCCATTACTCAAAAGCAGCATGCATACCGTAGGTTTAACCGACATAAGTCCAGTTCAAACAGACTGAAGTATATAGAAGCTAGAAATAACGTTAAGAAAGAAATAGCGACAGCTAAGAGAGAATTTACGGAAACCACTAAAAAGCGCATCGAAGCACAAAAACTAGGAACTCGAGACTTCTGGAAAATCTACAACAGTGTAGTAAATAATGGGCAATCAACAATTCCCCCACTAACCAACAATCACGAGGTTGTCTCCTCAGCAACCGACAAGGCTAACATGCTTGCCAGTCGGTTTGCCTCAAACTCCACACTGGACCCTTCCAACCACCCCCTACCTGACTTTCCTATGCGGACAGACGCCACACTAGACGATCTGAAAACCACCCCTGCTCAGGTGCATGCTATCATAAAAAACCTTGACACCTCAAAAGCATGTGGACCCGATCTTATCCCAGCTGTGCTATTAAAAAAGTGCTCAGCCGAAGTAGCTCCAGTTCTCTCCAAACTCTACAACAAATGTCTTAATGAAGCTTGCTTTCCGGGCTGTTGGAAAACTGCTTCTGTTGTACCAGTATTCAAGAATTCTGGCGAAAGGACAGACCCATCAAATTATCGCCCCATTAGCCTCCTCCCACTTTTTGCCAAAATATTTGAGACCATAATTAACCATGCTCTAGTCCATCATCTTACAGATGCTAAACTACTGACTGACAAACAATATGGATTTAGACAAGCCCGTTCCACAGCAGACATCCTCACCGTGATCTCTGAACGTATATACCAATCACTGGACAAAGCGGGGGAAGGCAGAGCGGTAGCTCTAGATATATCTAAGGCTTTTGACAGGGTATGGCATGAGGGTCTCCTCAGTAAAATCAGATCATACGGTATCACTGGTAGAATACTTAACATAATTAAATCCTTCTTAGATAAGAGAAAAATCCAGGTAGTCCTCGACGGTCGCACATCTAAACAATATGATATAAATGCGGGAGTGCCCCAGGGTTCTATCCTTGGACCTCTATTGTTCCTGATATTCATAAATGACCTCCCCGACAACATTGCCTCTGAGATGGGTATATATGCTGATGACACTACACTCTATGGCAGACACGACAGGAAGACGAATGAACAAATTTCTAAAGAAATGGCAGAAACACTAGAGGAAGACCTCCAATCTGTAGTGGAATGGGGACAAAAGTGGTTGGTCGCGTTCAATGCTGCCAAGACTAAACTAGTTTCATTCAATAATTACAAGAAACCCTCTCTACCACCAATAGCAATGGCCAACGACTCTTTATCTGAGAGTCCATCTTTCAAACTCCTTGGCCTAACGTTCACAGGAAACATGAGTTGGAACAATTACATTGAAGGCATTGCCAGGGCCGCTGCAAGAAAGGTAGGCTCTCTCTACCGTGCTAGAAAACTACTAACACCCGAAAGTATTCTGTACCTCTATAAGGCCACCATTCGCCCATGTATGGAGTATTGCTGCCACATCTGGGCTGGTGCATCTGCTACTAGTCTCTCGCTCCTTGACAAGGTTCAAAAGAGAGTCGCAAATCTGATAGGCCCTGAACTGGCATCTAAGCTTCAGCCTCTGTCCCATCGACGAAATGTTGCATCCCTCTGCCTGTTCTACAAGTATTTTAGTGGTGAATGCTCTGATGAACTGCAATCACTTGTGCCCCCACGACGCGAGCACCCTCGACAAACCCGACAGGCTACTAGATCCCACCCCCACACTGTAGAGGTCCCTAGATGTAAAAGATCTTTTTACTCCAATAGTTTCTTCCCCAGAACCGCAAGACTCTGGAATTCCATTCCAGGTCCCTGCTTCCCCAACAGTACTGACGTGCAGAAGTTCAAGTGTAACGTGAACCGACACCTTGCTGCCCAAATCCCTACATAGTACCCCAGTAGTTGTTGCCCCTGATAGTAGCCCCCTACACCAAAGTGGCAATTTGCCTTGTTTGGGGTGAAAATGTAATAAAAAAAAAAAAAAAAAAAAAAATTTGGTTTAACTAGCAAAAAAAAAAAAAAAAAAAAAAAAAACACGGCGTTATTGCAATTACGTCACCGTGGATAGAGGGATCGCGTCGTAACCTAAGGGGTCGCAAAATATCATTACCTTTTACCAGACTTCAGCAATCACGCAGGCATGCCCAGTATTCTTTTTTAATTTGGTTTAACTTGCAAAAAAAAAACAACAACAAAAAAGCAAAAACACGGCGTTATTGCAATTACGTCGCCATGGGTTCAAGCCAATAAAATGGATTATCTTTTTTTTTTTTGGGGAAAGTTTTAACATTTAAACAGAGTTATTTATGCGATTTTCTGCGTTCGGTTCTTATTTATTTTCCTTTTTATAGCTCTTTCTTATTTCTCCATGCTTTTTTTTATCCGCCTTGCCCTTGCCCAATATCCTTAATACACCATCTCTACACGACCAGACAACGTGTGTTTCTTTATTATCGTTCCATGTAACATTTCGTGTTTTTTTCTCCATTTTCCTCAGCTTTTTTATATTATCGAATTAAAACAGTTTCATCTACCTTTTTTGCTTTTTATTTATTTATTTTTTATCGTAATTAAACTAAAAACAACCTTCATTA
Source organism: Euprymna scolopes (assembly GCF_053919585.1). Taxonomy (NCBI): domain Eukaryota; kingdom Metazoa; phylum Mollusca; class Cephalopoda; order Sepiida; family Sepiolidae; genus Euprymna; species Euprymna scolopes. The sequence goes on from NC_136494.1 coordinate 122,889,316, forward strand.
GAGTTTGGGTGTTTTCTTTGTGTTTGTTTTTTGGGATTATATTTATTTTGTTTTTTTTGGGGGGGTATTTTTATTTTTTATTATGTTTTTTTTTACGGTGATAAGTGGAATAATCGCAACCAAGTATTGCAGTAACTAATAAACATATTAATAAATAATATATACATGGAAGAAGTTTCGTTTCATTCCCTCAGGATAGGATTCAATGTTTTCGTTCTTAAATAAATTTCTGCTTCTTAATAAAATTTTGAGACGGACTATTTTTAGTTGCGGAGGCCAGTAAATAACCAGTCAACATTACCACAGCTTCAACGGCTAAATGGATATTTTTCCCACTTCTCTCCACCCAGGCTGGCTACTGCATCTATTTTTTTCTTTTTCCCCTCGCTGTTATTTTTTATTTTTTATTTTTTACGAAGGTGATTCCGATAGCTATTCTTACCATGAGGAGTTGTGTGTGTCTATTCCGAAAGTCGTTCGTAACATGAAGAGGTTGGCGGTTGGCTAACAACAACAACAACAACAACAACAACAACAACCGTATTTGGACTTTTTTCAAACAGCGGCATGCTTGCACCGGGTAACGTCGGTTAGCGGGTACTGCTAGTTTATTATAAACAGACATACCGTAGGTATTAAACGTAACGTTAAATTCCTCTAATAGATGAAGTAACAACCGTAAAGAAACTGAGACACGTGCATGCGAGTATTATGCTGTTTTTTTTTTCTAAACAGTTCACATCTTGTAAATAAAAAAAAATAACTCACGCTGAGATCGAAACCAAAACCTAAAGACAGTGTGTCAAGCATGATAACCATTACACCAACTTGGTACAACTATTAAAGAGTGTTTCCCAAGCAACATACTTAACATAAGGAAGCAGTCATGTTTCATGCGCAGTCGTGAAACAGTTAAAAACAGATAAAAATCCTGTGCCCCCCCCACTTACACAATTTTCAATTCTGACGCCTTAGCACTCCTTTTCCGGATAAAAACGAATTATAAAGTTTTCCAGATGTCTAAATATCCTATATACAAAATTTCAAGTCTGTAGATCAAAAAATCCGTAGAGTATATAGGTTGAGAAGTGTCCTAACGCAGATTCTCATATTTATAGATAAGTATAATTTTCATTTTCATCTTATATAGTGCTACATTATTTATATTTCCCTGAGACATACCCCTCTAACTTTGCCTTTTGTTGCATTACCACATGTTATCACGTTTTCGTACGCATTACTCCACCATTGTGTGATGCGACCGACCGACCGACAAAGCCTTTTTACATAGAGGTGTGTCGATAAATCTATTAATCTAAAACGTATATTAATCAACCGAAGGAAATGTAATTTTAAACAATAAGTTTAGCAGACCGATTGGTCGACGAGCGAAGCCTTTTAGAAAATGCCTGGACGATTTAAAAATAAGTTAATTAAAATACAGAAAGGAAAGAAATAGGAACATACTCTTTGCCCCTCACTCCCTTTCCTTGAATGGAGTTCAATTATTTCTATTGAAAGGACCACCTACAAAAAAGAGTAAAACGCAATGAGCTGATAATTGGAATTGAATGATTCGATTTTTGGCACTAGGAGATCAGCAAGGAAGTGAGGGAGGGGGTGAAGATACGCGGCGAGGCTGAAGGTTGGTAAGTGATGAAGCGTTGATCGTTTGTCGATATATGACCGTGGTTGTGTGACGTCATAGGATATCAACATCTTAATGTAATCTGAGATGCGTTGCCAGACTGACATTTGACCCACGCTGTTTTCGAGCAGAAAAGAAATTATTGATTTTCTGATATTATTTTTTTTTCTTTTCATTGCCCCATCTCTCTGACTTCAACTGTCGACTAACCGGGCGGGGAAAGGGGCAGCCAGTTCTTAATCGAATTGAGAGCTGGTGGTGATATGTTCGTAATTTCATTTTAACTTCGATAATAATTCCCAGATTCACTGCATCGAAATAATACAATTTTGTTCATTTCTCCGGTTTTTGTTTGCTGGTTTATTTTATTTATAAACTCTCCCAGGTAGGTTACGTATATCAGTCTGTGTATGTTTATTTGTTGGCCGGTGTACAAGATTACGTAAACAAACAAACAAAAAAAAAACACTGGTCGGATTGCTACGAAACTTGGTATACAGATGCTTCTTGGCTTTGAATAGGGTTGTTAGTTCTCTCCCACTTAGACCGGTCGGAAAGTGGGATTGAGAAGTCAGGAGAGGCACTTTGACCTCGAAAAAAGTACCTGGGAAGCCCCGTCAGCCTTCCCGGTAATAGCGCCTCAGGCGATTAGCAATAAACTAACCCTTTCTCAAATAGAGAATGCAAGGTCTGGAAGGATAGACCTTCTAAAACTGTACAGCAAAACTCCCACAGTAACTCCCACAGCAAAATCAACAGGGGCCGAATCATTACAGGAATGGTCTAATCTCTGTTGATCTTCTGGGTCGAGGACAAAAAAAATCCTAGCCGGATTTGGTGCTGATTAAAACAAAGACACGGATTTTAAGATATTCGGTTTTTTTTATTGTGAAATTTCAATTATTTTGTATATAAAGAATATCGGGATTCATAAGCAACTCAAAGATTGGTTAATAGTTATCTTCCCAGTCCTTTTAAGAGCCATGCGCATTGACCAAAACGTTAACCAACCACTGCTCTCTTCGAGGTCACGTGAGTCAGCCCGTATAGACTCAATCGCTTAGTACTATAGCCTATTTTCCTTATTTTTCGCTTTACCCTAACATCTTGAATAAGATTCATTGCAACAAAGCCCACAGAAGTTTGTCGCAACCATTCCCTTGTACTTTCTCCCATTTCCACATTTCGATTGACGATAAAATGGCCGATGTCAGTTGGTAGGCAAAAAAACATTCCTTCCACAACAGCCAGAATTGTCGACCAAGTGTGCAAAACTGCTATCGTTATTGAGATAAGTTCTCGGTAAACCATGTATTCTCACATCTCTCCTTTTCTGGTGTATCTGGTTTCTTTTATTCTTTGTTAAAATCGTTAAAATAATTGGTCAAAGCGGCACCAAATTGATATCTGTTGTATTACACTGGCTAACAAAATAATTGTCACGGTGTCTAAGATGTCTCAACTGTTTTGACTTAATTTGAGGTCGCTGATTTCAGAAATTATATCAATTTTTTTTATCAGGTCTAGTTTTTCTGCTATGATAACCCCCCCTGTTAGAAGCCAATAGCTAGAATAAAAACAGGCAAATCGAAGAAACAATATTTTTATAACTTTAAGACACATATTTATGAAATCAAATCAAAATATTCACAATTAAAACTTGAAGTTGTAAAAAAATTCTTAGAATAGACATCGTCATCCATAAATTAACATTTTGCTGATTTTCTAGAATTAGTGGATATGGCTAGACCAACAGTAGTCTGAAAGCATGGTGGCATCTCAATCACCTTGATAACGAACTTTCATGTCGCTGATGTCTTGATGGAAGTGCTCCCTTTTCTTGCTGCTTACATTACCGATTTTCTGGGAAACGGACAAGATGACCAAGCAAAAAAATGTAAGTTAATTCTCATATTTGCAACCAGTTGATAGAGACTTATGACTAATGTTTCAACAAGCTCTTTGCAGTTGGGCGTCTTTATTTTTTCCCAGGAGAATTTTACTACATTCATAAACGCCGTCCAGGCACTCAATCCTACAGGATTCATAAAACTACGAATCTGAGTTTCATAAAAAAATTCCAGCTTTTAATTTTTCTAAGTCTCGAAATTTCATGCAAATATATTTGAAACAGTCGCCATCTTTCTTAAGAACCTTCACAAACTGTTTCATGATGCCAAGCTTTATGTGAAGAGAAGGAGAAACAATTTTGGAACGCTCCACCAAAGGAGAAGCCAGGAAATTGTGAGAGCTAAGAATCAATTCACTGTGCACAGACCAATCTTTTTTCCTCCCGTGCTCTGTTCTTGTCCTGCTATCCCGCAAACACAAGAAGAAATGAAATTTTGTGTAGCCACTTTGTAGTCGAAGGAAAAAATCCAATCATTTTCAAATCGACACATATGATCCATTGGTACTGTCTGTATGAAATCTTTTCCAGAACAAATTTGATTTCATCACATTTTTCTTTAAGGGTCGTTGAATGACCTAGAAAAACTGTCCATATAAGTTGCCATTATGAAGAAAAACACATTTTAAATCTCTTTCGGAATTGTCTATAAAAAGGCGCCAATCTTGAGAAAATACTGTTCGACACCAAACTGCTGCAGCCGGCCGGCAACGTCGTTGCAATATACTATATCGTTCACCTGAGTGACATATGGCAAGAATTCAATATGGCGTTTTCTGTAGAACGTTATGAGAGATCCAGGCTGAAGCAGATTTTTTTTATTTGAATCTTGAAATTTAAAGTTCAGAATATTCTTTGGAATGGTTTAGATCATTAGTCGGATCATTAAGTTCTTGAGATAAGAGCTTTAGTAGCGAAGTAGGAAAACCGACATCTGAAACAGTGGCTTCACTATTGTCAGTAGACAAAACAGTGACTTGATCTTCTTCACAACCAGGCACACTTTAAATACTTGAACAGGAATTTCATTGATGTGTGGAATTGGCCAAATTGCAGACTCGAGGTTTTGATAAACCAACGAATTCCTCTTCTTCCTATTTATTTCGTTTTGACTGCACAGAAGTCTTCGAAATGGTTTTTCTGTTCATGTTAAACTGTTGGAATATCAAAGCAGAGTGACTTTCTATTCTTTTTTGTCAACTGTCGAAAATACTCGACACATTGCTTGCATACAATATGTACTTATTGTTTCTAAAGAAACACGACGGCCCTTATTTATGACGTTATTTATTTGGCCAATCAACTCTGGTGTTCTGATATTCTGAATTCTCCCACACTTCTTATCATCTCTCACAGACTTCCTGCCTTCGTTGAATCTCTTATGCCGGTCAGAAATTAATGCTTGATTCATGCAAGATAGTTCAAAAGAGTTCTGAAGCATACATACGTTTCTGTGGCATTTTTTCCAAGTTGAAAACAACATTTTATTAAATATCGTTCTTCTAAAGTGTCCTCACGTCCAGGTTGCGGTTGAAATTCACTAGCTTTGACAATCAAACTTAAGTAGGGTGTATTCCAATTCCTGCTGTAGCTGTTTACTTGAATCTCAAATTATAAAAGTTGGTCAATCATCTTATAAGATGTATAACAATATACTGAATTTTCAAGAGTCTGTGACAATTTTTAATGCCTGTACATAAGAAAGTCTGGAAACTTATTGAAGACATCTCCTAGATGCTCAGCAGAGCTTCAATCTATGTCCCTTGTAAAAGATTACAACAAATACTTGTCTAACAACAGTCAACAATTTTCCTTACTCTCTATCTAAACGAACATTCCATGAGCAGGCTATTTCTTCCATTGATGACAATATCGTGGGGCTGCTTCCAAACTGACTATAACATGGTGGTTTTCAAGTCTTATGTAAATAAGTTCTTGTTGAGCGTTCCTCTTAAATAATCAAGCTCTACTCAAATTCCACCATTATTAGCCATGACGGTGTTGTCTTGCCACCTACCTAACACTTATTAACCCTCATCCAGAGTTGGCTCTAGTCGTTTATAAACGGTGATCCCCAACTATGTAATCTGCATACATATGAAGTTAATTTCTCTCACTGGCAGTTTTAGTTACAAGCCAACAACCTAATCAGGGTACTTGTGCATAAGTGAAACCAGACGTAACAAACTGGCTGCCCAGCTTGGCTCGGAACATGACGCCAACCGCTTAATCGTTTTCTTTGGCAATAGGAAATGATATCTGTAACTGTTGATCTAAGGTGGAGATATCCGGCTTGTATAAAGTTGTTAGGAACGGCCGTTTGAGAGTGTGTTATTTACTTAATTTATTGATTTTTTTCTTCTAATATTTTCCTTAATTTTCGTCAAATTACACTCAAACCCAAGTGCATGACGTCCTGTCCTGAGCAAAGTTGATCGTCTGGGTTAAATTCTGCACAAGTACTGAAAAAAGTTGGCCACATATACTTGTTAGCTTGAGAGCATGGTATCATGACGAATCGATGGATATTACATTATACACACTAAAAGCTGGATATTACATTACCATCACTAAAAGAGGAGCTAATGATTGGAAGGATTTTTGCATTGAACCAGTGGAGGCCACACACACTAAAAGGTGTGTGTGTGGGGGGGGTATCTTACAATTACACAGTTTCAGTTTTCATGATTTCATGTGATGTTCCTTAGTGTATTATATCTGTAGCCGTTTCTATGTGTCTAGTTTGACTGTAGTTCATGTATTTTGAATGTGAAGACTAACGTCTTCAGTTTTCATGATTTCATGTGATGTTCCTTAGTGTATTATATCTGTAGCCGTTTCTATGTGTCTAGTTTGACTGTAGTTCATGGATTTTGAATGTGAAGACTAACGTCTTCACATTCAAAAGTTTTCCTTAATATTTCTGCCGTTTTCATCATTATTATCCGTTGTATCTTCTCAGCCATCAGTCTGATTCCAATTTTTCGCGTTCTTCTTTCAAAGTTTTTGGTATTTTTCCTAACGCCCTTACTATTAGTGGTGTTATCTTGACTTTCTTCAGTTTCCCGATCCCTATGAGCTCTCTGGTCAGTTCTGTGAAGCCTGTCAAAACTTTAGGCCTCCTGAAGACGAGAGCCATTCATTTCAATTGATGCCAGATGTGGATCAGAATGTTGATGATGTAAAGAGAGAAGCTTGGTTTTAGATGCATTAAAAGTAACCAGCCACTCTTTTCCCCATTGTACTACGTGTTCAAGATCAGAGGAGAGAGAATTTGAGAGAACTTGGTCGTTTACTATCTTAGATGTGCTACCATAAATGGAAGTGTCGTCAGCATAAATGTCTACAAATGATGTAAGGATGTGATTTGGAAGATCATTAATATAGATCAGGAAAAGAGTTGGGCCCAGGATGGACCCCTGAGGGACACCGGTATTAATACTGTGAGCTTCTGATTTTTGCCCCTCAACTACTACTCTTATGAACCTATCAGAAAGAAATGATTTAATAATTGAGAAGACAGTTTCTACTATGTAGTTTAGTTTTAAGGAGTTTTCTTTGTTCTTCTGATGTATTCCTTTCCAATTTTCCTTTTCATTTCTGTTGTATTGATGGCGTTTACTTCCAACACCCCCAAGTATGTATTGCTATCATGTTCACCTAATGCCCTCATCTCTGTTTGATTGGGTAGTACAATACCTTCTGTTGCTTCCAGTTTTCTCCTCCTTATTTCAACAGTGTGAACTTTTTCAGACCGAATTCTATTGGGATATTCTGGCTAAAGATTCTGGTCGCGTTTATTAGTGTTTCTAGTTTTGTCTTTGTTTTTGCAAACAGTTTCAACTCATCCTTGTACATTAGGTGGTTCATTCTTTCATCTGTGTTAGTGAATTTGTATTCGGCTTGGCATTTTCTTAGTATATTGTTCAGGGGCATCATAGCTATGATGAACAGTAATGGTGATAGGAAATCACCTAAAAAGATCCCTCTTTGTATTTTGAATTCAGTTATGTATTGTCTATCAGCTGTCCGTTCAAGTTTCCGTATTCTTATTGTATTTCTATCAAATTGATTATCTTATTATTATTATTATTATTATTATTATTATTATTATTATAATTATTATTATTATTATTATTATTATTATTATAATTATTATTATTATTATTATTATTATTATTATTATTATTATAATTATTATTATTATTATTATTATAATTATTATTATTATTATTATTATTATAATTATTATTATTATTATTATTATAATTATTATTATTATTATTATTATTATTATTATTATTATTATAATTATTATTATTATTATTATTATTATTATAATTATTATTATTATTATTATTATTATTATTATTATTATTATTATTGACTAGGAGTTCTCGCACAGGTCATCATGAGAGATTACTCACTGTCATAATCTGGTATCTGAGTGACAACAAATCTCCTAAAATATCCAGTACTCTCCACTTCCTTCAATAATATTCGCAAATGAATTTTTGTTATCGCAATAACTTCTTGCCATTGATTTCTTGCTGGACAAAGGAACTGGAATTTGGGTTTCAAGTCTCCATAAGGTCACAGTCCTCTTCACACTCATCAAGTGGAGGTCTGGTTAGTGCTTTCTTTTCTCGGTCTTTCCATCCTCTTTGATCCTTTTCGACTATTTTGCGTGGTGTCAGTTGATGCCGGCACTACAATTTTTATGTTTTATTTATGTATTTAATTATTATTATTATTATTATTATTATTATTATTATTATTATTATTATTAGTATTATTAGTATTATTATTAGTTATAATAATGGTAAACAAATGTTGCGATAATGCAAAATATTTTCCCATGGGCATCAAAAAAGACGAAGAGTGCTGGAAATCTACGGAGATTTGGTGTCACTTAGACTTCAAGAAACACCACTTGTTATTGTCAGTGAGCAATCATTGATAAAATTTGTCTAACAATCAGTAAGTAAATAATGATAATTCTTAATCCTGGTATTAAGATGAAAACAATAATCAAATAAGAACCGAATAGTTTGTCTTGTAAAGGAATATGCAAATTCGTTAACCGTTGAACGTCGCCCGCATTGACATTATGTTGGGCATATTGAATAGTTGTATTTCTTCTACTGTGAATTGAGACGTTAGCGTTTTTATTTCGTTCTCAGTGTAACAAATTGTTCAAGTTAAAAAATAATACTGCAGATACAAACGAATACAGAAGATGAGTGCGCGAACCATGCGAAATAAGCGAGCTATTTCACTAGCTAGTATTTAGACAAACCGGAATTCGCTTTAGCATCATTCGGGTAACCTAGGGCTGTTATTTGTCGGAATGTGGCATGGTCTGGCACGGTCTTACGTGTACCCTCCCAAGCATTACCTCCTCGTTCGGAAGTGAGGTTGGTATATTACTGCTCACCTAAGGTGCCCCCACAAAGGAATGCTACCGAGTCCGTTATCGGTTGTTTTTGTATTCTTCTCGAGTGCTTTCTTCGGGGATGAGGGTGGGGGTTAATTTTCTTCCACTTCACGTTAAACTGACGTCATGTCTCAACTTGGTACAAGTGAGACACAGTAAATAGTGGGTTTTCTTCTATAATTGAACCTAGAGGCTAACCCCGAAATTCGAGGACATCTGGTCCGCATTTTTTAAAACCCGCCTTCTTTTCTTTACGTTGACGTTCCGGGTTACTTTCTAATCCGCATTTTGTTGACAGGTCAGTGCCAGTTGGTGCCGGAAGCGTGATTCTCTATCAATTGGAGATGAATTACTTGTTTTATCACTTAATTTCTCACACTCTTCCTCAGTGTGTATTTTTTTTTCACAAATATATGTGTCGATTCTTCACTATTTTTTTGTATTTATTGGTTGAAGTCCGCCCTACATTCTAGATACGTCCAAGTTCCATTATAGGAGGATCTGTCCGTCTGTCATCTTAGTTAATTAATTAGAGATTTATTTACGTATTTTCAAATTATAGATTGAGTGTAAAAATCAATGACTTACACATATATACTAGCAGGGCGTCCGATTTTGCCCGGTCGCAAAATACGCTTAAATATGATATTTTGATTTATGCATATTTGTTATCTGAAGTGCATTGTGCTCAATCTACAGCTGTATATATGAATGTCATTAAGTGCAGAAACAATATTGATTTCATGTAACTAAACTTATTTTGCTCAGAGATATCAAATATCTGAAATAGTACTACAGTGATTTTTTAAGTTATGTAATTAATTTTATGATTTTGCTGAGATTACGTGACTTGAAATACATAAATTTATTGCTTAATATACAGTAATTTATTTTCTAATGTAAAATGTTTCCTAGAAGTAAATAGATAGTTTCTTGATTAAACGATCAGAGAATAACTAGCTTAACAGATACGTGCACTATTTTTGCTCGGGGCTCTGTGACAGACTAGCGACATATGAAAAATATATCATAAGTATAAAGATATAATAAAACATAAAGTTTGTCAGGAAATTTGTTCTAATTGTCGGATTAAGACCCCCCGCCCTGTATTAAAGTGTCTGTCTCCGTCACTGTCTGTAGGTAGAATTTATTAATAATATATTATCATGTAATTACATGGTGCCTAGAGAGAGATTTACTCTGAAGAAAAAAAAAATAGTTTTTTAAGGCCTGGGGTAGGATTGTAAAGAAACATGTTTTTTTTTCTTGAAAACTAGATCTATTATTAATCCTTTAAACTTGTCATAAGGATGTTTGTTAATCGTTGAATGAAAATGAAAATTTCGATAAATAAAAAATTCGAACGTGTTTATTTTGATTTAAGGTCCAATGATGAATGCATTATCAATTTGTTAATTCTGTTTAAACGTATTTCTCTGTTTTGTTGCATTATCATTTCGAATACATATTTTTGCAATTGCAGCTGATTTTTAATTTATTTTCATAATTGAAAGTTCTGTTACAATGAAACGGCAAAAAATGTCCCAGCGGTTATCAGCGATTCCAAACCAAAAATGTAAAAGATGCAACGTTAAATGCTATGAAAGGTTTTTTTTTATTGAAGTGAACAGAGAAACAAAAAACTGTCAAGAGTTCTCGTTCTGTTGAGGCTGAAAAAATGTGTATCGAACAACATTCGAAGAAATATTCTTCAGGTTCAAATAATAGCGAGCAACCGAGAGACAGCGATTAGAAACAAACCGGCATTGAAGAACAATACGATGCAGCAATTACAGCTCGGCGCGAAGAAGAGTTTGAAGCCAGAATTAGCAAGAACCGGTAAAGTCGGTAAAAGGGTCAGGTGTAAAGGTTAAAATTTAATTGCAAGACCCCTCTGTAGCTTGGTTTCATTATTTATTGTCAAATGGCGACAGGATGCTACGCTCGTCGATGACGTACTTATTGAGTGACGGAAGATTGTACTGCTTTTGTTGTCGGTTGTTTGCCACAGATGAGAAAGCGAATGGAACGTTTACTTTTGTCATTAGTTTCGAAGCCTGGTAGATGCTAAATACTCAAAATGCTGAAAACAAACATATTATAATCTATCGTGCTTTGAGAAGTGAAAAACACTGACTTCAGGACACCAGACGCAAACAATCATTGATGCAGCACACATTTTCTAATGAAAACGACATAAAAAAGTCCAGACACATTGAGTAAAGTTTCAGATGTGATAATTTTCTTTGCGCGACAGAACCTGTTGTTTATGGAACATTGTGAGGATGCGTTATCATTAAACAAAAGTACAAAGTGCTTTTAATAAGTTTCCAAACTTTTTTTGTACAGGCATTTTAAATTATCGCAGACTCTTGAAAAGTCAGCATGTTATAGCGATACATCTTATAAGAAAACTAACCAATTTTTATGATTTTAAGTTCAAGTGAACAGCTACAGTAGGAATTGGAATACACCCTATTAAATTCTGATTGCCAAAGCTGGTGAATTTTAAAAATGAAATATGGATGTGAGAACACTTCAGAAGAACGATATGCAGTAAAATCCTGTTTTAAACTTGGAAAAATGCTACAGAAACATATTGAAATCTTCAAACTGCTTTTGGACTATCTTGCATGAATCATGGAGAGTAGATAATACAGTGGATGTGTTATCGGCAGCTCAAGTAACTCTCGCTTCATCTATTTTGTCATTCAGTCCTCATTCAATGAGTGATTTTTCTGACAAAGGGTGAATAAAAAGCTGCTTAAAGGTCGGTAGTACTTGATGACCAGTAGCCTGAGATGTCGGAAAATTTTCTGTCTCTGTCTGTCCTTGTGGCCATGTCACTAGTAAGGGTGCTGGAGGTAAACGTTTGTCTGGGCTGACGTTATCCGCCTGATAGTCAGGGACCCGAACCTTGGATTAACCACTAAGGAGGCTGTCCTATCAGCAGGCGCAAAGTACTGGGACTGCTGTATTGCCATTTGGTGAGTGGATCTGGACCATGCAGTAGTCTCTGGTGGGGCCTCTCGATGCCATACTAGTGGGTAATTGTTACGGCTTTACCTTTTTGTGTGCTACAAAAAAAAACTTTCCTGTCTTTTTCGCTCTTACTTTCCCTCTCTGTACTGCTCTAACCAAGTATGCCGACCTCTTCCACAAATCCCCAAACCTCAACATGAAATATATCCAGAATAAAAACTCGATTAAACCTAGAACCCCATCTTTCAACGTAGACCCCTACTACCAGGTCTCCTTCTCCAACATCAGGGGTCTACGTTACAACCTTCCAGAGGTTGAAACCCAATTACAGGAGACGAAACTGGACATATTATTTCTAAGTGAAACTGGAATAGGACCGACCACTACCCTAGACGAGTTCATAATTAACGGATACTCAAATTTAACAGCTAAATCTGACCCCCAAGATCGCCATGGGCATGGAATATGTGCCTACATTAAGCATGGCTTCCCGTGTGGCAGGGATATCTCTAGAGAAGATCCTAATTTACCCTATATGTGCTTCAGGGTTGCACTTGCTTACACCACTAAATTTATATTTGCCCTCTATAGGCCCCACAACAGCGGAGTTACTATCTTGAATAGCATATCTGAGAAAATAGACCACATACTGTCTTCACATCCCTCGGCTAACATCCACATCTGTGGTAACTTCAACGTCCATAACGTGGAATGGCTGACCCATTCAAATAAGACAGATGATGAGGGGAGGTTTTGTCATGATTTTGCCATTGCTTATGACCTCACTCAGATTGTTCGTCAACCCACCCGTGTGACCGATACTACCAGTCAATATGCAAGCCTCCTAGATCTTTTTCTCTCAATTTCCCCTGAGCTATGTTCATGTTCCGTTCATTCTCCTCTAGGATCCTCTGACCACTCCGTCGTATCAGTTAAGATAAAAACGAAATGTAAGAAGCCCCCAGACGTACCCCTCCACCGTACTGTATACCGATACTCTATGGCTGACTGGGATAGCTTCTGTACATTCATATCTGATTTTCCTCTGCACTCCATGTTTAAAAAGGAAGTGTCCTCTATAGTATCAGATCTGACCGAATGGTTACTTGTAGGCATAGACCAATTCATACCATCCAAAAAATTTCAACAAAAACCTAACAGCCAGCCATGGTTCTCCCCAGAATGTGCTGCTGCTATCGCGCACAGAAATCACTTTTTCCATAGCTACCAACGTAATAGATGCACTGAAACTAAAGCTGCTTTCAGGTCTGCCAGCAACCACTGTAAAAGAGTAATAAAAAATGCAAGAGAGCTATATGCCCAGTCTGTTAAATCCAAGGTAGCTGATCAGCGGATTGGATCCCACCAGTTTTGGCAAATAACAAATAGGATCCTGAACAGAAGTGTGCGTTCTATACCAACCATTATCAATGGACCAGAGGTCATTTCGTCAGCGTCAGACAAGGCCAAACTATTTGCAAAGAACTTTGCAGCTAATTCTACCCTATGCGACGAAGGCCATCAACTCCCCATATTTCCTCCTATAACACAGAACAAGCTAGGTAACATACAAATATCCGTGCATGAGGTCGCCAAGCTAATAAAGAACCTAGATTCCAGTAAAGCAACTGGCCCTGATGGCATCCCAATTATAGTGTTAAAAAAGCTTCAACCAGAACTTGCTCCCATACTTATGAAACTATTTAAGCGCTGCCTTGAGAAGAAGTGCTTTCCGACTCCCTGGAAGACCTCTTCAGTTTGCCCTATATTTAAGAATTCAGGTGATAAGTCATCTCCCTCTCAATACAGACCTATAAGTCTCTTGTGTGTTATGAGTAAGTTGCTGGAATCCATATTAAATAGAGAAATAGTCAACCACCTCAGCAGGAATAACCTTCTTAGTGACACACAATATGGTTTCCGCTCTGCAAGATCTACCGCAGATGTGCTGACAGTTATATCCCACAGGATAAGTGAATCTCTTGACAAAGGCTTTCTTTCTAGGGCAATTGCTCTTGACATATCAAAGGCCTTTGACAAGGTATGGCATAAGGGTCTACTTGACAAGATTTTCAGCTACGGTATAACGGGAAATGTTTTCTCAATCATTAAATCATTTCTCTCCGATAGGCTCATAAGAGTAGTGGTTGATGGACAAAAATCGGAGGCCTGCAATATAAATGCTGGAGTCCCCCAGGGGTCAATCCTGGGCCCAACTCTCTTCCTGATCTACATCAATGACCTCCCTAAACACATACTTAAATCATTCGTTGACATCTATGCTGATGACACAACCATCTACGGCAACACATCAAAAGCTGTAAATGACAAAGTTCTCTCTGATTCTCTCTCCTCTGATCTCGAGCGCGTGGTTCAGTGGGGGAAGATGTGGCTGGTTACCTTTAATGCATCCAAAACCAAACTCCTATCCTTACATCATCAACGCTCTGATCCCCATCTGGCATCAATTGTGATGGATGGCTCTCATCTGGGTGAGGCTCCGTGTTTTGACAAGCTTCTGGGTTTGACCTTTACTCCTGATCTGAAATTGAACACGTACATCAAGTCTGTTGCCAAGGTCGATGGTGGGATCCTTCTACCGCTCCAGAAGATATCTCACTACTGATGCAATTCTCTATCTATATAAAAGCCAAGTACGTCCAAGGATGGAATACTGTTGCCATATCTGGGCAGGAGCTGCTAAAAACAGCCTATCCTGCCTTGAGAGAGTACAAAATAGACTTCGTGGCTTAGTGGGGGATACCCTTTTCTCTACCCTGCAACCTCTCTCCCACAGAAGAGACGTTGCGAGCCTGTCCTTGTTTTATCGTTATTTCCATGGCAGATGCTCGTCTGAACTCCAATCTCTGGTCCCCCCTCGCCAATCTTTCACGAGAAACACCCGTCTAGCTGAATCCACTGTGAAAAATTTCCCCCACTCTATATCTGTGCCTAAATCAAAATGCGGATTCCATGAACAAAGCTTCTTTCTTAGAACTGCACGCCTGTGGAACTCTGTTCCGTCTGCCTGCTTCCCTCCGGACTACAATTTGGATGTCTTCAAGTCCAATGTTAACAAATTCCTAATGAACCGCCCCCTTAAGTAAACACTTCAGCAAATTTCCTCACTAACTTAATGTACTTGCAATAACCCTTATCCCTGAGTGGCTTCCGGGCCTTGATAAGGGGTGATCACTGTGTAAAAAAAAATCATCAGTTTCTGAGTGGCATAAGAGATTCAAGGAAGCCAGGGAATCTGCGAGGGACGATGAAAGGTGTGGGAGAAGTAAAGAAGCCAGAACAATAGAGTTGATTGGCCAAATACAAAATTTCATGGATAAGAAACTGTGTGTCTAAAGAGACAATAACTGCACAGTTTGACGTTAGTGTGGAAACTGTACGCATAATTATTCGAGAGGAACTGAAGATGCAGAAGATTTGTAAAAAGTTTTCCCAAGGGTGCTCAGAAACGATCAGAAAGAAACACGTTGTCATGACAGTAGGTAGACGGTCGAGCTGATAAGTATAGATTCCGTAGTTCTTACGTGACTTGCGATGAAAGTTGGATCTATTGCTATGACCCAGAGACTAATAGAAAGAGTTTCCAGTGGAAGCATGCTGGATCTCTCAGACTTAAAAGGCCAGACCGAGCAAATTTACACAGAAAATTATGATGATCCCTTTAATAAACGCACATGCATGGTCTACGTGCACTAGGTTCCCACTCGGCAGTCAACAAGAAATGCTATGTTGAAGTTTTAAGGGAATTCAGGAAGGGATTCCATCGGAAGAGGCCAACACTCTTCCAATTGGGTCAGTAGCATTTCCATCACGACAATGCACAAGTCCACAACTCCATCCTTGTCACAGACTATTTAAACAAGACGGGCATCAGGGCAATTCCTCGCCCTCCCTATCGTTTAGATCCGGATCCCTGTGACTGTTGGTGGTTATTACCTAAGCTCAAGGAAACTCTTAGAAGCTATCATTCTGAGACAATTGAGGAGATAAAAGAGGTTTGACAAGGGTAATAGAGAACTTCCATGGAGGCTTTCAAAAGTTGTTGGAAAGCTACGACAAGTGCATTGCAACCGAAGGAGATTACGTTGAAAGTACTAGAGTTTCATGTGTGTACTATCGATAAAAGTGCTCATAGGAAAAAGTCTGGAAACTTATAGAAGGCATCTCGTATATATAATATATCTCTACGTAATACTCATATGCAAACATTGCAGCTTGTTGAATTGTTTCCTTACTACGAGGCTGTATTAAAATACTATATTGTCAGACTCCAGGAAAGTACAGATAGTCAGGTAGTATGTTTACAATGTCAGCTGAAATTCAGAACGAATTCATTTTCCTCTTGTGAAAATACTTGAATGGAAAACTCGTTTCTGACATCTAACTAATACTTTTGGATATTTCGCATGCGAATCAAATGCCAACAGTAATTCGTACACATCAGCGGTGGTACAGTTGAAATGCAGAACCTTTTCATCTGGATGGTAACACAGCTACTGAATTAAGTAGCGATATCCTCGAGAAATTAAAAAAAATGAAGGACTGGATATTTAATTGTGTGTCGATCAAGGCTACGGTAATGCGGCAAACATGTCCGGAATTCACAGCGGTGTGCACCAAAATATCAAATACATTAATCCGAGGGCCATTTTTTGTACCTTGTTTCAATCATTCTTTGTGAAAAACGTTCGTTTGCTAACAATCCATCTTGTGTAATGTTGTTTGCAAGCTGTACAATTGTTTGTCTTTGTCGACCCATCGCTAGGATGTACTAATGGAATATACAGGTCTAACAGTGAAGAGATTGTCTATAACTCCGTGGAGTGCACATGCTGACGCTGTGAAGTTAAACCGGTTGGTGGAAGCCATTGTGGTGTCGAAAAAAGCGACGAGACAAGAGGCGCTGCACACAATCTGTTGTCAGCTATATGCGACTTTTATTTCATTTCTTCCTTGTTTTTCTGAGGTGACGTTTTACAAGATGTCAACTGATCCCAGGAGTACATGAAAACACCAAGTATTAATCCGGGCATGGTTGCTATCAAATTAAGGGTTCTGAAGGCCTTTTTAGAAGAGCAGCATTTGCACATTGTTGACAGTGCCATTCAACAAACATTTGCCAAAGGCAAATGACTTTATATTCCCACAGGGAAGAGAATCAGAAGAAGGAGAAAAATGCCAGAATAGGAACCATGAGTTGTTGGATTGTCATTGCAGCAGAACTGTAAGAGAGCGATGTCACTGTCTGGACCGTTTCCATACCGGGTTGGATATCAGAGGAAAGGCAGTGAATGACATTTTGTTAACATTTTGTACCGTTCAATCAAATCCTATTATTTGTGCCAAAGACGAAAAAAATACAATTGTTTGTTGCTAAGGTTTCTGCTGTGTATGATGAGCTGGCTGAAAAACTTTGTTTAGAAATTTCCTTTTTAAGATGACACCTACAAACCTACGAAATAAAGTTGGAGGAAACCAAGTATTGAACTGCACTGCCATACCTGCAGTTTATCACTAAGTGGGACTTTGTTGAGTCATTGCCATATCTTATACTGACTCCAAGATTCTTTCTGATAATATATGTTTCTGTGGCATTGTGTGAAAGAAGTTTCTCCAAAATGAAACATAAAAAATACCTCAAACTAATCATAAGCCAATCGGGATTGTCGTATCTGGCTGTAGTGTTCATTGAGAACAAGATTACAAGATACATGTTTTGACGAGGTTATTGACCAGTTTGCCACAATGTAAACATACAAACAAACAAAAATTAATTCTAAGACCATAATATAGAATGTCACTCTTTTGTGTATTGCCATGTTTTGTATTTAGTTGTTCTGAAGGCAGACAGTTGCATTTTAACAATCTTTTGATTTGAACTGATTATTTTGTGGTATTGGATTTTGTCTTGGATCATGCATGTAAACCGTAACGTCTCTCTCAGTAGTGTTCAGCAGAGTAAGAACATGTATGAAAATCTTGCTACAACTAACCATTAAGTAGAGGGCAAATCGGGATCAGTGAGGTAACATTTGAGTGGATCGTAACGGGTGACGTTTAATGTAGCTACACCACTGGACGACGATCAGCATAATAACAATCGAGGAAGAGCTCGTTGGCTACCATCAAACAAATGGGATCAAAGAACGGTAACAAATATGTTGGATGTGATATATTCTAGTTGTAGTGGAATAATTAACTCTTTTGTTAATAATTATTCTTAATATTATTGGATTATTTACAATTTTAGTATGTTTTTCTTAAATAAAATATACGGACTTTACGCTGAATCGTTATTTAAATGTCCAATAAAGACAATTATACATTTTTGAAATTATATTTCATATGAAAAGGATAGGCGGAATAATTTATATTTCAACATTTAAAACGAACCACACCCTGAAAAAAAGAAACTACTAAAAACGAATAAGATATCGGATTTCAATCGAATATATTTCTGAATATATTTATTTCTAAAAAACGAAAATTTTGCAAAATAAATTCGTCTTAAATGACAGTGGTGGCTCTTTCGTATTTACTCTTTTGGTGAGAAACATTGGGCTTCTAGGTTTAAATAACATATAATATCCCCACCCAGTGATTGTTTTCTTTATTACATCGGCAGATGAATAAGATGAATATATCTATACCAATATATGTCTTTGTCTTGTCTATAATTACCACACACACACACACACACACACACACACACACACACACACACACACACACACACACACACAGTGAATAAATGACAAAAGACTATAGTCCAAAGTTCATGATGTTGACCATCTTATAATTTATTCTTTTAATTCAGTTGACATTTACAATATGATATGGGATAGCCGAGATTTCGGACTTTGCGAAGCTAGACTTGGAATTGAGAATTCCGATCATAAGTTAAAATAAATACAAAATGTTATTGAAAATGGAATGTAGAATTACCATTGTTTAGTTCACATAAAATAGTTAGATATCTGTTTATTGAAAAAGGAATATGATTAACAATAAATATATAACATCGGTCCTCTTCTAATAAGAACCATGCAACATACGGGATATTTAGTGATCGTGACTAGTCTACTCATATAAGGGTGGGTTTGAAAAAAGTACTTCGGTTGCCACGGATAATCACAACGTTTTAGGGTCCATTATATGAATACCACGAAAATAAATACTAGACGATATGAAAAAAAGAAAAAAAAGAAAAAGAAATACGCACACACACACATATACACAATGAACAAAAAGTATACAAAAAAAGGCTGCAAAAGAAAACAGTAGTAATGAATGGAAAAAATATTGTCACCATGCATAATTCAATTATAAAAAGATTTGTTTAAAATTTATTTGATAAATATACACGCACACACAAATGTTGAGCAAAAGACAGTTGTTTTGACGTGTGCTTTCAAAAGCAAACCATAAATAGTATTCATTGTTTTAAATATATTTTGAAAATATGCCGTTCGCAAACACACACACAAAAAAGAGGTCAGTGTGTTGAAATCGGATCGAAATTTTTGTCAGTACAAATTGTTGACATTTTTTTCAAGGTCGCTGTACCTTAATGATGATCAGAACAAAAATACGTATAGCGTAAAAAGCATTTTCTGTTAATTAATAGTTTTGTTTTTGAAAAAAGGGACAAATTATTTTGTTGTTAACGGACTTTGTGTTACAGAAAAGAATTTTTTTTTCTTTTCTTGAGAAAAATTATAACTGTTTTGTGAAAATCATAGTTTAAATGTACAATGAAACGTTTTTTTTTAAATCTTTTATATATTGTTAAATGTCCTGTATGTATGTAAATGTTATTGTATTTTTGCGAAAGGAATTCAAAGTCATTATTAGGTATATACATTAGAATTGAAATGATTTAGGAAAAATAAGGTGATACTGAAAGGTTGGCTTAGAATAAATTAGAATTTTAGAGAGGGGACCAAAATAGCAATTACGTAAGCGGGTATTTTTGAGAAGTTTTTTCAGATGTGATAAGCCAAAAGAGAGATTTTCTTTTTTGATAATTTGCTTTTTCTATTTTTTTTTCAAGTCCATAAATATTTTTCGTAAGAAGAGTAACTTGCTGGGAAAGCATTAGAGATGCCCCATTCGGAAAATAAAATGGACCCTGTAAATTGAGGGCTTGAAAAAAGCTGGTCGCACGTGGCGTGGAGAGGATACGATAATCCTTAATGGCACCAGGGACCTATGAGAGGCAGTACCGTAGGCAAATCACATATAGCTTAATGAGGTGAGAGAAAAGTAAAATATACCGTAGGAACGTAAGAAGATATAACCTTATATTTTTATTTAAAAGATGCATGAATGCTGGATATCTCTGCTGGATCTTGGAAGCTCTGATGAGAGAAAAGAAAAATTATAAAAATCGGGCCATAGCTAGAATTTAGGCGCAAATAGAAATCATGGCGCAAAGTTGGGGGTTAATTAGTTTAGGGAGATATTCTCTGAATCTTCATCGAAATTCCAAGAGTCCGAGCAAGGAAATCCAAGTGAATCAGAGTGATAAAAAAGGTATATCTTAAACATTTGGAAGCCAACCACGAAGATTAATTATGAGCTTTGAGATGTCCCGGAAAAAGTAAGATAGTTACAAAATGAAAACAAAGCCATACTTAATAAAACAACCGGAAAAGGATACGATCAAAGCACTTTTGGGACGAAAGGAGTCGTCAATTTCGAAAGAGGTAAAGTGAGACCTCCAGTTTACGGCATAAGGGTGGCTGGATAAAGCAGCTGACGTGGATCAGGGGAGGAATACCCTACACCCAAAAAGTAAATACCAAGAAGATCAGAGAGGGTCTGATCTAAAAAAAATAATTGTGAAGTCAGTTGGAAAGGCTGACTAAAGGAGTTTTTTTTAGCCTAATCTTTCTTTGCAGTGTGGTTGTGTAGATATAGAGAAAAATGTACTTGAATTTAAAATGCGTACATTTTTTGAAAATAAGGGTGGTAGGAATGTTACAGAACAGCCGTCTGTTCTTGTAAGTGAGTAAATATGAGATGGGATAGCCGAGGATTCGAACTTGCAGAGCGAGATTTGGAATTGAGAATTCCGATCATAAGTTAAAATAAATACAGAATGTTATTGAAAATGGAATGTAGAATTACCATTGTTTACTTCACATAAAATAGTTATATATCAGTTTATTGAACAAGGAATGTAATGATGTAATTTTGTTTTTGTTAAAGAAATGAAATTAAAATAAAGAGTTAAAAAACGGACAATGGAAAATATTAATCATATTTTTTAAGTGGGTTAGGAAAATTAGGTTAGAGGAATCATGTCAGGCCACGAGTATGATATGCACGTGTTGGGCATGCAATAACGTCATGAGTTCTCAATATAGAGAGCTTTAGTTAGATGAGTCAGTCAGTCAGTCAGTCAGTCAAGAGAGAAGAGAGAAGAGGAATCAGAGACAGAGCTGATATCGAACCTTGGAAGCAAAGGTTAGAAAAAGAAAACCATGTAAAGGGAGAAAATCATGTAAAGACTTGAATTCCTTGATGAAAAGCCATTGGCCGGTCGAAATGGAATAAACGAACGACTTTATCTTTTTGTATCTGCGTCTTCGTGTTATGCTTTTCAACTGAAAACGTATTATCAATTTATATCATAAGAACTTTGAGAAAATCATCATCTCAAAAATAGGTAAAGAAATATGTGTCAATGTTATAGAAACACTCCCATTCACAGAACTGTCAAAAGTATAAATGTAAAACTATTTCCTCTAACTGTCAGTCTGTCTATCGATATATCAAATTTCCTGTCATTGTGTATTACATGCCGTCGGCTGTCCTGTATTAACATGTATCCTGTCTCTTTATATATACAGAACTGTCTATACGCGATATATCTGCACACAACATGAACACTCTAAGACTCTCTCTTACTAATATGAACAACAACAAATATATAACATCAGTCCTCTTCTAATAAGAACTATGCAACAATGTTAGGCTGTGTAAGATGTTAACTTTGGTCCAAATCGCTTGTTTTTCCCTTCATCGGTTTATTTCGATTATCCATACTTATTTAAGACATTCTGTTGCAAAACCTATCTAAAAACACTGCTCGGCACATAAAGTACATTCGTGTGAAATTTCAGAAGAATCGACCCACCCATTTTCTTAAGAGGAAACGAACTCACAGACACACAAACAAATGTAATTATATATAAGCCTGCTGAATCCTAGCATGGATGAAACGCGGAATATTCTGTGTAGCTTAATTTCCATATATATTTTATAACATTCTCTCTCTCTCTCTCTCTCTCTCTCTCTCTCTCTCTCTATATATATATATATATATATATATATATATATATATATATATATATATATTCCTTTTTGTGATCAGTGTTGATAAATATAACGCCTTGAAGAAATTAGATAAAATCTTATTGGAAACATTAGTCAAATTAAATAATTTAAATGCTTAGATGCGACCAGACAACCTAATAAAAAGTTCTGTATGTCAGTCATTTGGTCCGCCTTATTCAAATTTGCTGCTTTGTTACATTTCATTTAGAAACAACATTTTCTTTTGTCTGCTACGCTTGAATTCGAATAGTATTTTCGTTGATTTGTCAAGATTTAATATAACAGCATTTTTGTTAGTTTGTCGAACTTAATTTTAAAATAGCATTTTCGTTGGTCTGCCATGATTAATCATAACAAAGCATTTTAATTGTTCTGTCACGCTTACGTTTGGAATAGTGATTACGTTGATCTACCACACTTAAGTTGGACAGAGCATTTTCATTGGTTTGCAAGGATTATTTAACAAGTTACCATTTATAAAGGCTCATATGCAACTGTAAAGTGGTCACTGAACAACAACGTAGTGATGGAAATTGGATAAAATTTAATTTTTTAACTGGGTAGCTCAGCAAGAACTTGTTTACATTGGGCTTGAAGACGATTATGTTGTAGTTAGTAGGAAAGCAGGCCAGCGGAACAGAGTTACACAGGCGGGCACTTCTAGCAAAGAAGGTTTGTTCATGGAATTTGTGTTTAAATTTAGGCACTGATAGAGATTGGGTGGGGGGGAATTTTTGATAGTGGTTGCTTGCTGTGAAATTTTTGCAAGTGGTGACCATAGATTGAATCTGAGACAAACACTTGCCATGGAAATAACAACAGAGCAGAGACAGACTCGTAAAGCCTCTTCTGTGGGAAAGAGGTTGCAGGAAAGAGAAAAGGGCATCAATTACTAGGTTTGAACTCAGTTAAGGCAGGATAATGTCCCAGAGAAGCTTTTAATATACCTTTTGAATTTCAGAACAATTTCCCATGGGTAGCTAATCTGTACAAGTCATGAAGATGAAAAATAGTTTTCAGTGGGTAGCGGATCTGTATAAACTTGGACTTTAAATTTTTCAGGCAAAGAGTAACAGATCTTTCTCGTGTAGACACAAAAAATTACATGCGGGAATGCTAAAAGATTTAATATTTTTATGTTTTCTGATTGGTTACTAGCAGAAGGTAGATTCATTTGATTGGTCAGTTCATATTGCCAGTGTCTATAAGTAGAACCTTCCAATGTTCTTTAACCATGCCCTTATAACCTATAAAAATGTTGAAACAATAACATAGCGTTTTCTGTTTATTTGTCACATTTAATTTTAAAATAGTATTTTCTTTAACTTGTCAGGCTTAAGTTAGAATATTATATTCGTTGGTCTGTCAGACTTAATTTTGAATAGTATATTGGTTGATTAGTAACATTTACGTTTGAAATAGTATGTTCATTGGTCTATCGCACTTACATTTTCATAGTATATTAGTTCCTCTGTTATACTCTAAGTTTGAAATAGTATTTTGGTTGGTCGATCACGCTTAGGTTTGAAAAAGTATCCTCATCATAAAACACAGCGTTTGAATACGCGCATCGTTTTTTTTTTTCTAATTTTGATTTCCTTTTACGAATTTTGTTTTAATCATATAAAAATTAAGATCGCACAGCGTAGAAAACTTGGAAAGATATCACGTCTTAATAAAAATATTACAAAAACAAATACGAATTGAAAAACAACTATATTTATCAGGTAATGATAAGGTCAAGGTCACCGTTATGGGAAGGCCTCTCCGATTGGTTTGTAACGTCGACACATGTAAACCAGACAACCGAGATATGAAATGCCGGTGACCATGTTTACGGGCGATCTTCTGTCTGCGATGCATATCTGTTTGTGAACCTAACTACTTTCCCTAATCTTTTGTAAGCATTTATCGTTAGAAAAAGTTAAAAAAAAACCCAAAAAACTTTCATTTTCTTCTTATAATTTTTAAACAAATGTTCAAGTGAAGTGTCATTAACATTGCAGCAAATTGTAATTTTTTGTTTTATTGCTTCTAAATTGTACGGAAGTTATTTGATATTTTGTCTCAATAAATATTTAATATAATTTTATGCAATTTACTGCATTAAAAATTACAAAAAAAATGTTTTCTTTAAAAATGAATTAAAAGATTAGTGCTTGTTTTCATGCTTTGAAAATCAAAACTTATTTAATTAAGCTAATTTAATTACAATTAAATTAAAAAACGGTATATATATATATATATATATATATATATATATATATATATATATATATATATATATATATATATAAAGAATACTATATGCCTGCATACTAGCTATGGTTCGAAACAATTGTATACAAGTGTTACCAAAAGAGCCTAACGTCTTGAAACCCACAAAAAAATGAGTAACTATTAGTTGTAAATCAGTGAATTATAAGGAATATTTTAACTTATTGTATTGTACTATTGAGCTATCTAAAAAGAACTTTGGTCTACTTATTTATATATTTGAATACTATTCCAAGCCGTAAAAATATATGAAAATACCCCCCCCACACACATATACATATATATATATATGTATTACTAAAACTCTGAATTTGCTTATCACGATGTTAGCGCCTTAAATTCAAACTTGATGACGTCATTTCTAGCAAACGTTTCACGTTGAAATGAAGTCGTGTAATATTTTATGCGAATATATTTTTACGTTTTTAACTACAAAGAATGAAGGGGAGAGAGTTCAGTAATACTCTGGATGTATCGTTAATTATATTTAGTGCATTTAGTAGGGCTCTACAAGCCTCCTGGGTTCTCTTCACTGATTATTGAATAATTTCTATTCTAGAAGGGGATTACAGAAGTGCTCAATATCCTAAATAGAGCCACTGTCCATAATGCTTCTGTTATCTCATTTATATTATTGTCTTATTTTATGCTTTTTGTTTTCACTATAAACGAGTATTATACGTTACTTATCGAAAAGAAATGGAAATACACATATTACATGCGTGTCAGATGCTGATTATAATGTCTTATAATCTATAATGATTAACACGTGACAGAGGTGTTGCCGGATTACAGAATTATTCTTGTCAGTATGCCGAATATAACATATACAGCAATACCAATAATATAGCAAGAGGAAATTGTAAATAATAATGTCAAAATACAAACACCGAAAAAATGGATATTGTTTTAAAGTTTTGGAACATTTTATAGACCAAGTGAATATTTTGTGCAACCCCACACAAAAAAACAAAAATCAATCCTAGATTTGAATAAATTAAACATCCACTAAATTTCAATAAAAATGAAAAATAGAAATTAAACGTTTAAATCAAAATAATAGTTCATAGTTAATAAACATGTTAGTGTTAATCTGTTTATCTGAATAAGGGTGAACATTTTATTTTGGGTTAACAAGAAACTTATGAATTAAATATTTATTATTTAAAGAAACGGACTTTAAAATCTGGCAAAGTAAGCTAGTACACACACATAAACACATATAAATAACTTTGTATATTATTCCACGTATGAAATGTAATTTCAAGATTATGGGGAGTGTATGAAGCATAAAAAACGATGTTGTTGTTTTTTCAGTTTTATTTTGATATTTCAAACGGTCCTCCGCTCTTGCTCACAAAATATAACGAAATACGTTGAAAACCTAGACATTTGTTTTTGCGTCATCGTCTACTTGCGTTGAACATGCCCACCGAATGATACTCGGCAAAAGAGAAGGGAGTCGCCTTCAGTTTCGATTCAAAGACCCGCGTACAAGAGATATGAAAAAAGTCAATATAGATCTTGGAAGCTAAAACGTACTTGCTAATAAGCGCCATTTGGGGAAGCGCCAGGAGAAGCGAACCCGACGCAAGGAACGACTGCGCCACCCGGAAGCAGCCGCTTCCTTAATGAATCAATGAACACTTAACTTGAAGTTTTATACTTTTAGTCTCTACAATAAACCTAATCTATTCTTTATTTTGTGTAAGTAGGTTTTCAAACCACCCTGAATCTTAAAATCAAAACTTTTAGCAGATGAATGAATTTTCGGATACAATTCTTTCTTCTGTCATAACGTTTTCTTTAACTCAGGACATTCCTAGAAAATTACCTCTAAATTAAATTGTAATAATAACATCAAGAATCATATTGGAATCGTCATTCATAAAATGACAAGTGAATAAAGCAAAACAATGGAATTATTGATAACAATAATGATAACAATATTGATAACAATATTGATAACAATAATGATAACAATATTGATAACAGTATTGATAACAATAATGATAATAATAATGATAATAATAATGATAACAATATTGATAACAATATTGATAACAATATTGATAACAGTATTGATAGCAATAATGATAACAGTATTGATAACAATAATGATAACAATATTGATAACAATATTGATAACAATAATGATAACAATATTGATAACAATATTGATAACAATATTGATAACAATAATGATAACACTATTGATAACAGCATTGATAACAATAATGATAACAATAATGATAACAATAATGATAAGAATATTGATAACAATATTGATAACAATAATGATAATAATAATGATAACAATATTGATAACAATATTGATAGCAGTATTGATAACAATAATGATAATAATAAACATTTGAACACATAAACCACTTATCAATATAAATAATACTTGAAAGGCTAATCCTTCTAATAAAGGTTAAATAGAAAAATAATATATGACCTAATACTCTATATAATGATTATGTAAAAAGAAACGACCCCTAAAAAAATTCTTAAAAACTCTTTTAAATACGCCCATGAGTATAATACAATCTTTATGATTATAAATCTCTGGGGACCGTCCGGGCGTCCTTTCTTACTTGCTTGCTGTAATCTTGTATTATAATAAAGTCGTATTCTTGTCTGCATGTTTGTTTGTTCACAATTTAATCAATATGTACAAAAGTTTCACTGCTTCAAAAATCAATTTTCATGCACTATAATAGAATCGTTTTAAAATCAATTAAAAATCAATTTTCATGCACTATAATAGAATCGTTTTAATTGTTCAATTTTGTTAGGTCTAAAGTTAATACATTTAATTTATTTCGAATTTAATTTATATTTAATTAATTTTCAATTATTAGTAGCTGACAACAGTTTCGTTTAAATCCGGATGCAAGCTTATTTATTTAAGCTACGGGAGTTATTTGCCCTTTACGCTATGAAAGTTACTTCATGTTTGATTTTCGTAGACTAACATGGATGTGTTTAATGCTTCCCTAAATCTAACATGTTGTCACTTTTCGTAACAAGCTAGGATATTCGGTGTATCTTAAATAGTATGTGACTAATCCTTCAGCCCGGCAATATGTTTTGACCGAGCAACGCTGGGTATTATGAAGCTAGTATTTAATAAAAATACTATCAATTTTTTCTACAGTTCAATAAAGCGCAAACCATGATTAACTTTAATAATAGAAAAAAAAAAGAATTGTAATCGCCAAACCTCCCGCTATGCCCTATTAACAAAGATTGTATGCATAATGAGATAATTTATTCATGTACTATAACTTAGTTAAACCAAAGTATCCTTCATAGCAATACAACTCATACTTTCTTCCTTTATCAACTAAAAATTCTATAGAAGATACCCAGGAGTTCATTCGACATGATATATTGTTACATGATAGTCCTCATTTTTCGACTCCTCGGATACTTTTCACGGATTTACTTTGTTAAACATTTTAAATTTAACTACTTTTTGTTTTTGTTGTGGGGTACAAATTAACCCTATTTGAGAAGTAAGCGGAATCAACCATTCCTATGAATACCACTGGTTTGAGAGACTACATAGAGACATTCATAGCATGTTTAACTGCATGCTACGAACACATTCCTCTCACACCACTTTAGTGGCTCCTGTATTCTTTATGATAAATACATATTATATTTTATGCACTTTATACTTGTGGTTTCTTTCATTTGTGACCCCTAGGACGGGTCCACAACAGTTTTCTTATTTATAATTTTATATTTTGTATATTTATTCTTATTTATTTTTATTTTTATTTTCCAATTTTATTTTCCATTTTTTATTTTTATTTTATTCTTTTTTTTATTTTATTCCTGTATTTTGTCACTGTATTTTGTATGTATTTCATACTTTTCTATATATCTATATTTTTCTATATGTATCTTCCCTATTTCATTATATATGCCCCTATATATCCTATCGATTTTTCATGTCTATCAGTCTGCTTTTATATGCATATAGTTTATCACTATTTTATTTCTAATCTACTGTGAATTTGCCAGATGTTTTGTATATATATAAAATTGCCTTTTGTCTCTTCTTCTGATGAGAAGCATTAGGCTTCGAAATATCATGCCCTGAAGAAGCCCTCTTTCTTTTTCTTATTGGTCTAATGACGTAATAGTTTTATTTAAGTTTCAATTCGCATCCTTCATTTATTATACACACACACATGCACACACGCACGCACACATACACATGCACACACACATACACACGCACGCACACATACACAACCACATATATAAAATGATATAGAAGAAAATGACAAAATCTAAAATTAGCCCGTTATTGTTCCACACACACATACCCCCCCATATATATATATATATATATATATATATATATATATATATATATATATATATATATATATATATTGGATTTTGTCATTTTATTTACAAATTTATTTAAACTATTTAAGTTCAATGGATAACCCAACGAGTCACATTTTCCTGGCATAATAAAAATTGTACCGGAATATCACACAGATAAACAGCATACAAGAATAACACAAAGAAAAAAAAAGACCCCAAAAATTATCGCCCTAGATAATCATTGTTACTTCCAAATTAAGCAAAAATTGGCCAGACACGTCGAATATTTCTAAAACAGACAAACGGTTGTTTTATAATAGGAGTAGCCTCGATGCCCTAAAGATGTCATGTGGGTAAATTAATTATCCGGTATTTTGACCCTAAACCACCGTATAAAGGTTATGAGTTCAAGAGCAAAGCAAGGTATAGCTACTGAATGTCATCTGTAAATAATTCCCCCCTCTCGCCCTAATGACTGTATCGGAAAATAGATTTGGGAACAGATTCTGACAACACTCAGTAGCGGATTTACCATTGTACGACCAGTGGCAATTATTTTTGCCACCGTAAGTCGTTTGCAGTCGTAAGATTTGCACCTCCCACCCACCCGCTAGCCGTTGATAATCCGTTAAGCTTCATAATTCCAGAAAGTCCTCAAAATATTTATTTTCATGGAATTACAATCAATGTTCTAATTTTAGACTGCTGCTATTAGTCTTTCATCTCATTACAGTAGTCATATACACATAGTCGTGACCAAAGAAAAGCAAAGATTTTTCCAAACAAAAACATATTAATCAAATTAAAAAAAAATGTTAAATTAATTTTACTGGCTTTGCAAACTGGATACTCAAACAAAGACTGGATACACAAACAAAGAAAACCAAAGATTTTTCTAAACCAGAACGTATAATTCAAATTATATTTAAAAAAAAAAAAGTTAAATTAAATTTACTGGTTACGCAAACAAATATTATAAACTTTCAACCTCTTTAATAAAAAAATATTATTTTATATAAAACAGGAGTATTCAACTTAAAATATTTATTTTCATTGGACATAAAATTGATGCTACAATATTACACACATAAAACACAAAAACATATTACAACCTTAAAAACTCATTTTGGTATAAAATTTCAGATTTTTTGTTAGCTTTTTATATTTTTATTTTTCTATTTTTACCCCTCAAAATATCGCTCTTTATCATGTCATCCGGGGCAGACCGCATCTCTCGCTCCCGCATCCCCTTTGCTACGCCACTATGTACATCATTTTGGGGATATCTGCTTATATTGATATCATCGGTTTCCTTCGATTCTTTCTTAGACCGCGATGTAAGGCTATCGAACATATATCGTTAAATTGGTTCGCACAGGGCACAACCAGTCGCAAATTAGCATCGATATTCAGTTCAATAAGGTCACTTCTCGAATGTACTTTGAAAGTAAACTAATAAAACATAATCATCAATTGATATGGATGGCTCTCGTCTTGGAGAAGCTCCATGTTTTGACAAGCTTCTGGGTTTGACCTTTACTCCTGATCTAAAATGGAACACGTACATCAAATCTGTTGCCAGGGACGCTGGGAAAATAGTGGGATCCTTCTACCGCTCCAGAAGATATCTCACTACTGATGCAATTCTCTATCTGTATAAAAGCCAAGTACGTCCAAGGATGGAGTACTGCTGCCACATCTGGACAGGAGCTGCTAAAAACAGCCTATCCTGCCTTGACAGAGTACAAAATAGACTTCGTGGCTTAGTGGAGGATGCCCTTTTCTCTTTCCTGCAACCTCTCTCCCACAGAAGAGACTTTGCGAGCTTGTCTTTGTTTTATCGTTATTTCCATGGCAGGTGCTCGTCTGAGCTCCAATCCATCGTCCCCCCCTCGCCAATCTTTCACTCGTCTGGCTGAAACTACTGTCAATAATTTTCCCCACTCTCTATCTGTGCCTAAATCGAAACGTAGATTCCATGAGCAAAGCTTTTTTCTTAGAACTTCACGCCAGTGGAACTCTCTGCCGCTTGCCTGTTTCCCACCTGACTACAACTTGGACGTCTTCAAGTCCAACATAAACAAACTCCTGACAAACTGCCCCCTTAAGTAAGACACGCTATCTAACCACCCAATACTAATAATTACTACAATAATATCTCATTGATTACTGTACACGCAATAACCCTTATCCCTGAGTGGCCTTCGGGCCTTGATAAGTGGTGATCGTCATGTAAAAAAAAAAAGCTTCAGTAACCCTAATTTTAAAAATGTCTCTCGTTTCCAAATCAATTGTTGTTATTAAAAATAAATATATTTAAATACACCTATATGAGAAATTATAAAGAATAGGTTGAAGTAAGAAGTAATCTTGGTATCTCTTCTAAAAAGTAAGAATGAATCAATACATCAATGAAGAGGAACAATTAATACTGCAATACAAAACATGTTTTGGGTTGAGTTTAATCACTTTAACACAATAACAATAGAGCAATAAAAGAACACATACACATGATTATGCCATATATATATATATATATATATATATCATATATATAAATATATATATATAAATATATATATATATATATAAATCATATATATAAATATATATATATATATATATGTATATATAAATAACAAATCTAAATTTATAAGCGATAAAAATAAACTATAATTAATCTAGGGTTTCTGGCCTAACGGTTAAGGCACCGGACTGTGGTAAACATGGTCTGAGGTTCGATCCCTAGAAACAGTTGAACTACGCTGACGAGAGGTAACGACCTCGAAACACGCGTGTACGTAGATTACTGTTTTAAAAATAATAAAAAAATAAAAATGTTATATACGTCCAAACAAATTAAAAGGGCGACTTTCTAAGTAAAGAAAAAAATGAGCTTCGAGGCGGAGCCAATATTAACCGTATGTATCGCTTGAAAAAACAACAATAACAAATATATATATATATATATATATATATATGCATACTTGTCTTCAAATTTTCAAACTCTATCAATTCCGAAACGAAAAGTCACAGAGAAGCGCCAGGGGCCTCAACTGATTGGATTTTTTATGGACCGTTCTTTAGCCGATTAAAATAGTTTTTAAGGGATCAAAAAAGAGGTAAAAATTGAAAAAAGATCGTGATACATTTTGTACATTTATCTTAGTTTATTTTTAATTAGTTCATATGCGAGTGGTAACGTCATTAGCTTTGAATCCTACCGTTTGGCTTTCAGTTTCGTTTCCAGCTGATGGCACCCAAATATTTGTTTTTACCATTGAAATCACAACTCATATAATATATACGAAATCTGGAAAAATCAAAATATATTTAAGCGTATTTTACGACCGGGCACAGCCGGGCGCCCCCGATAGTATATATATATATATATATATATATATATATATATATAACTAGGAGATAGGCACCCTCCCTAATTGTTAAGACAGCATATGGGAAAAAGAAAACTCTGACAGGAGACATATGATCTACTGTTTGCTCAGTCCGTGGCGCTCAGTTGAACCGACTGAGCTTAGCAATTGTTAAAAAAAAAAAGTGAATGGTTCTATATAAGCCTTCGCCACTATAAACAATTCACTTGTGTGGATTTCGGGAACTTGTGTAAACCTCATAGGTCAATATCGACGGGAGAATCCAAACACACACGCGCGAGCACGTGCGTGTGTGTATTCATCTTCGTAGATTTCGGACAACTTAATTGTTGTGTGAATCTTATACGTCGAACTCGGCGAGTGAATACACAGACACACACAGACACACACAGACACAGGCACACACACACACACACACACACACACACACACACACACACACGCACACACGCACACACATGTTTATTTCTAAAACAAATATTTTAAACTTTTGCTGTTAATGATGCATGATTAGGTGAACAATTATATTTAAAATAATCAATGATAATTTTCAACAAAGAAGAAACAACAGTTAATAACTCCGTAGTTTTCAACACAATTATTAAATCATTAATATTACGTAACGTAAGTTAGTTCTATCTACAGCATGTAATAATCTATATATAAGGTTGGTGCAAAAACAATGTCTTTTTTGGACATATATATATATATATATATATATATATATATATATATATATATATATATATATACATACATATATATACATATATATATGCATATATATATATATATATATATATATATATATATATATATGAAACAACATTATTTTTGCAGAAACCTCATATTAATAGGAAAGCGTGTGTGTTATTTAATTTGTGTGTCACGCTTACATCCGAGTGACTGTCGTTTGATTATTATGACTTCCATTTCTTGTAATAAATAATTTTACCAAGAATGCTTCATAAGTTTTGGTTTCGGTTTCGATTATAACTGATGCTGCTTAAGTCATTTATATTTTTAATAAATAATTTTACCAAGAATTCTTCATAAGTTTTATTTTCGGTTTAGATTATTGCTGATAGCACTCCAGTAATCTATTCTTTTTATAAATAATTTTATCAAGAATTCTTCATAAGTTTTATTTTCGTTTTCGATTTCGATTATAGCTGAAAGAACTCAAGCTATATATATATATATATATATATATATATATATATATATATATATATTCATAAGTTTTGGTTTCAGTTTCGATTTAAGCTGATGCTACCAAGTCATTTAGATATATTTTTTATTTTTTTAAATCGCAACTTTATAATATATAAAACATTAGATAGAACATTAATTCTATAATAATACATACAAAATCTGCAAGAATTAAAATATCATATTTAAGCGTACTTTACGAACGAGCCACGTCGGGCGTCTCTGCTAGCTTGGATAAATACTTTTGCAGTTTTAACAAAAGAGCTACAATAACATCAGAGCGTCTCTATTTACACTGAACATCTACAGAATACCAACATCGATACATTACATATGAATGAGTAGCATTAGGTTTCGAAATACCATGCCCCAAAGAAGTCCTCTTTCTTTTCCTTATTGATCTAATGATTTAATAGTGAATTTACACAGGTCTCGCTCGTTTAGAATATTCTACTACGGTTTTCTTGTATCTTTATTGGTTAATAATAATAGTGTCGTTCCAAAAGTAAAGCCTCCTATTTTTTAACTAATAAAGTTAAAACGTTACGAAAGCAAGTGTGGGGTATATGGTTAGAAAAGAAGAAGAAGAAGAAGAAGAAGAAGAAGAAGAAGAAGAAGAAGAAGAAAAAAGAAATGTACCGGGCGT
This sequence comes from Euprymna scolopes, assembly GCF_053919585.1. NCBI lineage: Eukaryota > Metazoa > Mollusca > Cephalopoda > Sepiida > Sepiolidae > Euprymna > Euprymna scolopes. Next base: position 122,923,540 of record NC_136494.1, read on the forward strand.
ATCTGCATCGCTCTTTGTGAAAGAAGAAGGAAAGGATGGCCAGCGCATTTGTATACGCGAAGAGCATCTTGGGAAGGCAGAGCATGATGGGAGAAACTATTTTTTTCCTGTCTCTTCCTTTTTTTTCTAGATAGGAGGATATAAAAGCAGCGAAAAATTCCCTGGGGAAGCAGAGAGAAAAGAGCCGTGAACATCTTCTCTTGAAAAGAATTTTGTATTGCTGACGTTCGGATTGTGCGGTGTGACATAGGTGGCGAGAGGCCATGTGTGGTCGATTGGAAAAGAAGAGAACAGAAACGTGCTGTTGTCGAATCCTTCCCGAACCCCAGAACCGAATCCTGATTATAACCCTAGAGCAAGAGTGGTCCCATTAAAACGAACGACCTTTTTTCTACATAGTGGCCATTATTTTCAAATGCACTTTTGCCAAGAATTTAATGACACATCGATGCTTCCGGCGCACGTCAATGACAAGGGTAGCTTTCTTAGAATCTCACAGTTCAAGTTCTACAGCAGAAAGATGAAACTTTCAAATCATGAATGCATAAGTTTAATTATTATAACAATGTAAATAGAAATTTTCTCTGATTTATTCGCATGGAATAAAAAATAGGTGACATTACTCTTGGAATTCTTCTCGTATTTCCATTCTCCACGGAAACATATATTTTATATTCTTTTCGTAAATTCTCAATTCGAGTTGAGATCTGGATATTGATATTTTAGAGCATCTATTCTATTAGAATGTAACCATTATTTTTTATGCTTTGTTTAGTATCATTTTCGAAATATCCAACATAGCCTAGCACTCTGTGCACGCTGCCGTAAATTCATCTCCAAAATTTCCTTAAAATATAATCTAGCCTAATACCTCGCTATTATATTTTAATATTCCTAGCGGGCTACTTCATATAGAAAGGTATATTTTAGCTTTATTTTTTTTATTGCAGTAAAGTTCTATGTAGAAATTTATCTGCTTGCATTTAAATAAAAACAACGACAAAAATAATCTCCTCTCAAAACGAGTCCAGGTGATCTTAGTAAGCTTCTGATGTAAATTCGATTATTTATATTTCCTTTTTTGTTTTACTCCTTACCAACTTTCGTTAAGCAACGATTGAACATTTTAATCACTACTTGCTAAAGTTAAACTGCTAGATAAATGATGAAAAGGTAAAAATTAATAGTGTTTGAATAAATGAGTCAAAATGCGTCTAACTAAGAGTTGGATAGACATTTTATGACGTACTTAATTCTTAAATTGAATATATATTTTATACTAGCATGGGTGCCCGGCGTTGCCCGGGTGTTTGGAGGTGTATGCTGAGCAAAACAAAGGGGGTAATTTTTTAAACTTTGACCCCTATTATGACCCCTGAAAATGTATTGTTTTGGGCTCAAATCAAGTTATTAAGTTAGATTCATGTCCACGGAAGCTATATCTAAAATTTAAAGTGTGTAGACCCAAAATTGTCGGAGAAGTTTGGTAGAGTTCTCAAAGCTCAAATCGTTGAACTTTGACCCCTTAATCGCCAAATTTCTGGCTAAAAACCGATCACATAGATTTTTCCAAATCTCAGTACCCTGTATATCAAATTTCGAGTCTGTAGACTAAAAATTGACAGAGTTATTTCGTAGGGAAATGTACACACACACACACACACACACACACACACACACACACACACACACTTTAACTTTTATAGATATATAGATTTAAAATTTGAGTCTGACAGAATGACAAAATTATATTGCAAACCGATATATTAAACAAACGAACTTCAAAGAGACAAATGAACACATAAGTAAAAACAATTTGTATTAGAAAACATTTATTATTCCACGTCTTTTTTTTACAGACCTGACGACTGAGGTTCGCTCTTAATAAAAATTGTTTTTTATAGTCTTAATTTTGACTTCCTTTTTCATAAAAAACTAAAAAAAAAATCAAGAAAGAAAAGAAATTTAATTTTATTTTTTCATTAATTTCTTTCTGTGCAAAGCAATTCTTTCAAACTTACTCTGTTTCCAAAATGTTTTTATTTTATTCCCCTCCCCCTTCATTCATTTTCCTCCGCATCCTGGCAAGATTACTGTACAGTGTACACATAGATTCGAAAAAATAGTCAAAAACAAATATATAAATAAATGTTATCAAAGGCAAGATAAGTTACTTTTCTACCTAACTGGATATCTTTTTTGTGTTTTTATTCAATGTAATATATTTATTCAGCTCGAAAAACATACAGTGTTTACCGATGTGTTGGAAAATTCAAGATGGCGTCTCACACCCTCTTTAACACCGTAAGTTTGGGAAAAGGTGTTATAAATAAAAAACTATACAAAATACTATTAAAAACCCGCCGAATATATGTCAACCTATGTCACGGTAACATATATTGAGCGAGTTTTTAACAGTATTTTAACAGGGCACATCGTAAAAACTGACCCATTAATTTTCCTGAAGTAAAAACTATATAGTTTTTAAACTTTTAAAACTGTACATTATAAAAAGAAAACTGTTCGAGTGATTTTTTTTTTTTTTTTTACATGGGTGTCACCACTTATCAAGGCCCAGAGGCCACTCAAGGATAAGGGTTAATAGGTATACATTAGTCATTGTGATTTTAGCATAGTAAACAGTGGGAATTTTGTAACTTGGATTACTTGAAAAAGAAAACTGTTCGAATGATTGAAAATGAAAACAAAATAACAATGTAAATATATTGATAAGAAAAAAACAAAAACAAACGAAGTTTCCGTTTCAGGAACCCGAGTTTAATTTTATGTCGTAATCATTCAACTCGTTAGCGGTTTTATTCAGCGATTAGGGATAACCATACGACATATCTAATTACCAAAGCGATTTTTTTTAAATTTTTTTTTTTATTAAAACTAAACCTGTTTAGTTTTAATGAACCAATTTTTTTAAAGCCAACACTTTAGTTATTTTGAGAGCGTGCAACTGCACCCGAAAGGTTGATTAGGAAACTCCAAATCCTTTTATGACTCGGAAAAAAAGGGCTTTTTATCGGCTTAAATGATAAACTAATGTTAAATATTAGTATTTGCCATCGATTCTGAAATAAAATGAAATCCTGACATTGTGATCATTTTTGCAGGTGTTATGTGCCAAATATTGAAATAAGAATGTTTAAATTAAATTATTGTAATTTAAGTCTTTAATTTTAAAGTCGATTTTATTTATAAAATATCTTTTTAGAAATCAATCTCAAAAACAATCTGAACAATAAATCTCTTTTGTTATGGCTAAGTTTTTGTCAAGGGTAGAAATTATAATAGACAAGTATTCATCCATGATGACATTTTACCGATTTCCTGGTTTACAGGTATTCTTGCTAAATTTCTTCGAAAGAATTGACATAAACAATACTTCAACTAAATACGTATATTTCATGCAATAATGACTTTTATTTCTTCTGACTTTTCCTAAACTAAACATAAAACATCGGTTAGGGTTAGTTTAACATTCTGTAAAAGTACCTTCCGTTTTTTTTTTGTTTGTTTTGTTTTTTTGTACTTCTGCAGAGAAGGTAAAAAACCGATAAAAACTGGATATATTTTTCGTGTTTTTATTCAATTTAACATGTTTATTCAGCTCGAAAAGAATACAGTGTTTACCGATGTGTTGGAAAATTCAAGATGGCGTCTCACACATTCTTTAACACCGTAAGTTTGGGAAAAGGTGTTATAAATAAAAAACTATACAAAATACTATTAAAAACCCGCCGAATATATGTCAACCTATGTCACGGTAACATATATTGAGCGAGTTTTTAACAGTATTTTAACCGGTTTTTTATTTATTACACCTTTTTCCAAACTTACCGTGTTAAAGAGAGAATCGGCCGCCATCTTGAATTTTCCAATACATCGGTAAACACTGTATGCTTTTCGAGCTGAATAAACATGTTAAATTGAATAAAAACACGAAAGATTTGCCTTTGATAACATTTATTTGTTATATATTTGTTTTTTGGCAACTTATTCGAATCTAATTTAAGACCACGAGTGAAATGAGAAAAAGAAGTCAGCGGGTTTGGTTGCCATAACAACGTGACGGTAGTGAACGTGTGTGTGTGCGTGTGTGCGCGTATTTCGTGTAGTTTAGTTTCGCATAATAGTTTCGTATTTTTTTAATTTGTAAATAACAAGTTATTAAAAAATTAAACCCTTCCAAGATGGACAATAAATAAAGCCATAATATTTTATGGTAAAGGTAAGAGCGTAGAAACGATTGTTTTTTAGGAGATGTGATTATTGGATTAACCAATCAGAAATCGTCTGTGGCACACACATCTCTGTTTTTATAGATATACTAGCATGGGTGCCCGGCGTTGCCCGGGTGTTTGGAGGTGTATGCTGAGCAAAAAAAAGGGGTAATTTTTTAAACTTTGACCCCTATTATGACCCCTGAAAATTTATTTTTTTGGCCTCAAGATAAGTTACTTTTCTACCAAACTGGATATATTTTTCGTATTTTTATTCAATGTAACATGTTTATTCAGCTCGAAAACCATACATTGTTTACCGATGTATTGGAAAATTCAAGATGGCGTCTTAGTCCCTCTTGAACACGGTAAGTTTGGGAAAAGGTGTTATAAATAAAAAACTGAATAAAATACTGTTAAAAACTCGCTCAATATGTTACCGTGACATAGGTTGACATATATTCGGCGGGTTTTTAATAGTATTTTTTCTAGTTTTTTATTTATAACACCTTTTCCCAAACTTACCGTGTTAAAGAGGGAGTGAGGCGCCATCTTGAATTTTCCAATACATCGGTAAACACCGTATGGTTTTCGAGCTGAATAAACATGTTACATTGAATAAAAACACAAAAAATATATCCAGTTTGGTAGAAAAGTAACTTATCTTGCCTTTGATAACATGTATTTGTTATATATTTGGTTTTTGACAACTTTTTCGAATTTATGTGTACAGTAATACAAACCCGTTTTTCGAGCTGAATAAATATGCTACATTGAATAAAAACACGAAAAATATATCCAGTTTGGTGGAAAAGTAACTTATCTTGCCTTTGATAACATTTATTTGGGTAATCTCCAAAAATACCGTTAGGGCTTACAACATGGCCGCCAGAAGAGTCAACAAAAAACTGCGAATAAAATATATAAAACTCGTAATTTCTGTTTTTAAAGTGGGTTGTCAATTTTCTTTATGAAATATACTTCCAAAATAAACTATTACAGTCGTTTAAAACATAATAGAAGTATTATTTTTTATTTTTTAAAAACAATGTTTACAAAATGTCTACGAACGTGCGTAGACATTTTGTAAACATTGTTTGGTTGCCATAACAACGTGACGGTAGTGAACGTGTGTGTGTGCGTGTGTGCGCGTGTGCTTGCTAGTACTACTATTAAGTTTGTCGGAGCGTTTGATTTCGTGTAGTTTAGTTTCGTATTTTTTTAATTTGTGAATAACAAGTTATTAAAAAATTAAACCCTTCCAAGATGGACAATAAATAAAGCCATAATATTTTATGGTAAAGGTAAGAGCGTAGAAACCATTGTTTTTTAGGAGATGTGATTATTGGATTAACCAATCAGAAATCGTCTGTGGCACACACATCTCTGTTTTTATAGATATATAGATAGATATAGATAGATAGATATATTTTATTAGCAGATTACACGATGTTACCCGGTTGAAAAATACGCATGAATTGTATATTTTAATTCATGCAGATTTCGTATTTATTCATTATAGAGTCATTCCCCTGTTGATTGTTATCAAATATACAATAATGATTTGAAAAGTTATGAAAAAAATACGACTTGGGTACCATCCGCTAGAATTGAAACTAGAATGCTTACCGCTCCAGCTTTTGTCGTGATTTATCTCTTCAGCGTCTGAACTACCGACACACAATACGAAAGATTAAGAATTAAATCTTTTTGAGCATTGAATTTTTAACACTGGAATAATGTTTGATTCGAATTACCCTACGAATGCTTTTTGTTTGCAATTTTGGCATCTTAGTATCAAATTTCGCGGGCTAAAAACCAATTCAAAAACGAGCTATAAGCCCAAACACGCTACATATAAAATTCCAATTCTGTAGACCAAATATTCAGGTATATAGATTTACGAATAAACAATTTAAAGTGTAGTATTTGCTCTGTCAAAGAAGAAGAGATAACAATTTAGATTGAGGCAATTAAAAAATATTACCCTAATCCAGTGTCCGTTTTGGGGCAGCTAAGTTTCCCATACTTATAAACTAGTCTCATGTTTAACTTTGCCTCTCCTCACAAAGAGGCATATAAATAAGGAAACCCTTTCAAATCGATATACAGTGTGAATCAATGTAGCAACGAGCAAGCCATTTCCTTCTCCATCATCACGCAGTCGCAGGGAAAGTCAATAAATCTCAATTATAAAATGACACAGCTTTTGATAGAAATAATCTCTTATGGCGAGAGGCGTTGTCACAGCGGAAATTGTTTAGGGTTAAAATCTGAAACAACTTCCTCGAATTACGTCAGAGCGTCGCTGCGAAGGCCTGTCATTTTGCAACAAATACATTAGAATTTGGAAACTCGAGAATCTGTCTCGCTGACGCTTTATAGAGATTTGTTAATCAGACGACACGTTGTTGACGTACATTAACTAGTACCAGCTGTTGTTGCCCACATTCTCGTTTCTTTAATGCCTGGCTTTTAGTTTATTACCACTCTCGTGCTCAACTGTATCAATTCATCTATCTAATATAAAACTAGAAAGAATTTGTATGCTAACGAATATTTATCGCTGAAGAATGCATGAATAATATCTCTATCAATATATTTTCGCAACTGCCCAGATGAGCTCATTTTAATCTGCATAACTGTTACTGAAGAGAACGTGAATCCTTGGAGAGAACTTGAATGCCTACTAGACACTATTCTAGAGTGTTTAACGTTTCTTTGTACAGGGGTTTGTCAGGAAAACCTGATATAAAGATTTTTTTCTACAAGTAAACTCTGACTAAATATTCAAAATCACATAGTATCCAAACCAAAATAAGACCTCGGTATAGCTAACCCATACTATTTTTTTTATGAGGAATGGTGAAGCTTCTCCAAGTGATGTTATTTCAAGTAACAGCACGAAGCTGGATATTTCTCCAGACAAAAGGAATTCTTGTCCTTGAAATCCAGTAAGACCAAGAGACCACAATAATGATATACTATAATATATTTTATGGTCGATTGAGGAGAGTAAATTATATTTTAAACTTCTTTACTAACTTAGTGTCTGAAAGGTTAAGGAGAACTTTAAATGGAAGATTCGAATATCTATGAATCAAATAGAGATCAAGTGTTAATGTCAGGAAGGTGTCTCCTGATTTCTGAGAATTTTGACTGAAGTAAAATGAAACAACGAGATAAATTACTAAGGATAATATCAACATTTAAGGAGTTCTATCATACCTATCTGCAAATCGGCTAGTACAAAACATTCAATCAAGAATGACTTTAAGGAACAAGATTATTAAGTTGTGCTTTTAATATTGACTGTGCCGGTGTCATGGTTTGTTGGATATAGCTACTACCAATAGTCTCGATGTTTGTTGGTTCAATTTCGGGCTTGGGATAGCTGCTAATCTAGCCACACCGAAAAGCTATGATACAACGAAACAATCTGCTTTTGGATGACTATATAAACAACTTTCCCCACAGGCTCGAGTTAAGCACTCTTAGTAATGATATCGTCTGCTACTACTATCTGTAAATAAAAACAAAGAAACACTGTTGAGTGGCGGTCAATGTTTATATAAATAATTGTTAGATATCATTGCTGACAGCCCCGATCCCATGCCATGTTGGGTATTGATTATCAACTCGATGGTTGTTGTTTCGATCCCAGGTTTGGGATGGGTGCTGATCTAGCCACGATGAAGAGCACTGATATAATGAAACAGTCGTTTTGTGCATGACTAAGTACATGTATACATATAAACCTATGCAAAGTACGCGACAGAGAACTTCAACAAAGTGCACAGTTATAAAAATATCAAAATAAGAGCACAATATTTGGTTATATTTGTCTTAGAGAAGATGAAAAAAAAAGTACTGTCGGTTTCAAACCTAATCAAAGAGGATCACTATCGGGTCGCTCATGTCGGACTCTTTTAAGTCTCTGTTTATATGTTTTCCCGGAAATGCTAAGTATAAGCAGAGGTTGAAGAGAGTCCGACGTAGGCGACCAGATGTCGGTTCCCTTGGTTTGGATTTGAAACCGACGGTATCAATGTTTTTCTGATCTTTTACTCATATATTGACATGTTCTATATGAGGTGCGTCAAAGTGTAGCCGCGTGCTTATTTTCATACATCAGATATACGCGATCATGATTGAAAAAGTGAAGTGATTAATTTTAACGCCGATATTTCTTCCGTGGATTTATTCAGCCGCCACCAGCCAGCACGTCACCGCCTTGAAGGGAGGGTGTACTGCTTAGGAGGATAGACTAATGATATCGTGCAGAAAATAATTACCCCATATCAATTTTAAATGTAGGCTAAAAACAAACAGAATAAATTAGCAAATTATTGTTTTACTAACTGTATAAACCGGCGTTACCAGGTTGAAAAATATTGGTGGGCGGAGGGCTCAGTCACATACTATTTAAAATACCAAATATCCTAACGATTTTCCTGAACGTTAACCACATGTTAAATTTATGGAAGTATAAATCATATACGTTTTCGTCCATGCAAATTAAAAACGAAATAACCCTCATAGCTTAAAGGAGAAAATAACTCTCATAGTTTAAATAAATACACTTACTTCTGTTTTTAAAAACAATGGGGGTCCACCAATAATAATTGAAAATAAACTAAATTAAATATAAATTAAATATAAATTAAATTATAAATAAATTAAATAAATCAACTTTAAATAATCTATTTAAATAGAACAATTAAAATAACCCAATTACAATAAACAACTGATAACATGGAGCTAATTTATTAAATACATTTTCCTTAATTTAATATGCAAATGAGGTCACTTCTTGAATGTACATTTCCTTTGAATAAATAGTATATAATATAGAAATCACGCTGAAATGTGTGTAAACTTACGTTTTTAGGATGACAATTAACTTGTCATACAGGGTATCTTTTGTACATATTAATAAAATTGTGAACAAACAAACACACAGACAGAAATACGACTTTATTATAATAGATTATTTTTCTTATGTTTTTAATTATTTTATTTTATTCATATTTAAATGCTCATGTTTCGATAATTTTTCAATCTCCATAAAATAACTATTGGTTAAAATATTTGAATAATGTTTGCTTAATGGGTTTATTAAAGTTATTCTATAATACTAGAAATCGTCTATGGTTTATAAGTTCCATCCTAAAGCATGTGAATTGTAAATAGACGGACAAAATGTCGCCTTAAAGACGTATTGTTAGTAATATATTTGTCTTCTTCTATTCACTATTTGATTTCCCTTTGGCCTATTTGATGAAAAAAAGAAACAAATGTTTTTTTTAACTACTGCTAAGTAACTGATGCCAGTTGTTCAATCTTATTTTAGAAACTAGTAAAATTTATTATAATTTCAAGAAAGCATTGGCAGTTGTTTCGTGCAAAAAAGATGACAGGCTCGAATTTCAAAACTATAGACTTATAAGTTTGTTGAGTCATGTTTATAAACTCTTTATGATAATCATTGGCAACAGAATAACACGTGATTTTTATTCATGTCTCCTCGATTCCCAAGCGGCCTATCAACCTGGAAAGGGCACAGTCGAACAGAATTTTGTCCTTAGCCAATTGATTAAAAAATCTATCGAGTTTAATAAATAATATACACCATTTTTATCGATTTTAATAAAGCTTTCGATAGTATCAAATTAGACAAACTTTGGTCTATTTTAAACAAAACTCATCTTAACATTACTTTACGACGGATCACAGGCTTTTATAAAAAAAAATAACCTTGGGTTGCATTAGCTGCTGTTATGCTTAAGACAAAAGAGACTTGCCAAAACGGTTTTTCTATTGGTAGATAAATCCTTTCTAGCCTCTCCCACGCTGATGACATCGCTCTTGTTAATGAATGCACACATAAAATCCAAGTTTTTGTCAATGTATTAGCAAAGAATTCAAAGGAGATAGGGTTAGAAATAAAACTAAAGAAAACAGAATGTATGTCTGCAATTGAATCACAGTTTTATCAAATTCATTTATTTTTATGCATAAACTGACTTTCTCCATATTGGAACAGAATTGGGCTCGGTTGGGAGGCTTTCCAAAAATATACCACCATTCTAAAATCAAAAAGGGTGCCGATAACTATTAAAGAAAACGTTTACTTAATTTATGTCCTCCCAGTAGTTTTATATAACCTTGATTGTATCACGTGGATAAGCAACTAGCCAATCGCATTGAGGTATTTCAAAATCAATCCGTTTCATTATTAGACATCGCCTGATCGAAAAACCAACAAAATATCCACCCTCGGTCAAACTACTTCTCTACCCATCTATTTGATAAAATCAAAAGTAAACCCCTTAAACGTTTTGGCCATGCCAAACGATCAACCACTCACCTGTCAAAATTATGCTTTGAGGTATGTTAGAAGGAAAAATATGCAGAAGAAAGCACAAGAGAAGGTGGATAGAAAGTGTTTTGTATTGGACATCTCTCAACAGTTGGACGTCCATCAACTAACTTGCCCTGGATCAAAGGAAATGGTGAAAAATAAGTCACGTGGGTTCGCAATCTGCACTAAGCGAAAAGATACGACTCAAATTTCAATAAGTGAAATTACAAGGATCTCCAAACACCTTAAGCTCTATTTATGTACAGAAAACGCATTGCCTTATCCGTTAGTGACAGTCTGTTATTTCACTTACTAATATGCTCTACCCAATAGAGGGAGCATTTATTCTCATCTACAGACAGACTGTTTCGCTGTATCATAAACCTTAAAAGTGTCGAACTTTAAATTAAAATAAATCACAGAAAAATATTTTTATCATACAAATATATAGTTTATTCTACTGGTTAATTTTTCGCATTTATAGCATATATTTTTCAAGTATATGTCCGCACGGGTCGCACATTTAACACGCAGTCTAGAGATCTAATTCTTATAAACTATACGCAATAAATTAGGCCCTATTTCAGCAAAAACGTTGAATATTGTCTTACAATGTCTTATTGTGTTTGATTTATCAGCGCAGACATGGGACTTTAAATATCTCATAGGAAAAATAATAAAATAGAATTAAATAACAAGAACGAGTTGGTCAGTTAAGAGGTCCATTTCGTGAACTTGTTCTTCCATCGAATGTTTTTCTCAGTAAACTGATATCATCGTTTGCAATTTTCAAATGCTGCTCGGTTGTCAATCTCTTCATGATGAATAGCTACACAAGTTGAAAATAACCGATAGTTGACAAATCTGCACACAAACCTAAAGTTTTCAATTACAAATTTCGCATCTAAAACACACCCTGTTATATATATATATATATATATATATATATATATATATATATATATATATATATATATATAATAAAATAATAATTATTCTTTTATACCCATATTCCATGCTTACGCAAATATCAGTACAGGAGATGAATATTTCTACCGGTCTGGAGATTCGAACCCAGCCACGAAGCTATCTTTGATTCCATTTACCAAGCCTTTACCTCCGAGCCACCAAAAACTTTTCAGCACAGACATAAGATAATCCAGAGTGTTCGAACAACGGATTATTTATATTTATATATATATATATATATATATATATATATAATTTATTTTGATGAAATACAACTTTTACTTTTTTATATTTGATTCATAATTTATAAATTATAGAAATGGCAATTTCTTTTTCTTCTTTTTTTTAAATAGATATTTGATTTGGAGGAGGTACACACGGGAGTCCTCGCTGATTTACGGAAGAGAAGACGCGTGTCTCTATGGATGTTAAATATTTCCAATTAACCGAAAGTTCACTAATGCAAAGTTAACAAATAAAAGAAATGAATACATAAGAATAGAACACGGTAAAACGATGTCATGGGATGACATTGCGTTTCTTATTCAATTCCAAGCAACGCTGGATTTTCTTGCTAGTACTCGTTGATTAAGTCTGATGATGTATTTCAAAAAGGATGGTGAAAGTAAATAATTTTACTACAGTTCTTTCCGTTTGTATTTTTACTGCCATCATACCGATCCTGACCTCGAGATCTTTCAGTTTCTTTCCACAATATTGTTTCTATCTTTTTATTGCCTCCACTATTCCCCCTCTCTTTTCGTCTCTTTCTATCTCTCTCTGTCTTTCTCTCTCTTTGTGTTTGTGTCAACGCAGATACTTTCCGTCTCTTTCACTCAGAAGCAAACGTTTCAAATACTTCCGATTCTTTTTAGCATGACAACAAAAACAGACAACCCGGATGACCTCTTTTCTTCTTATATAATTCTTACGTATTTAATTCTATCCCATCCGTCTTTTCCTAACACCTTCATCTCCATTTGTTGGCTTATACCCCCCCCCCTCTTTATCACCATCCCTCCGCTGTCTTGGGCTCGAAAATTTTCATATTTAATGAAACGTCAGTCATTTCTTGTATTTATTTAGTGTCACACACACACACACACACACACACACACACACACACACACACACACACACACACACACACACACACACAGACACACACACAGACACACACACACACACATATATATATATATACATTCTTTCTAGTTAATGAAAGAGGAACTGTCAGCCTTTTTACTCTAACTGACCAAATTAGTAGACAATAACATTCTTTCTTCAAATGAGGGTAGGATATTTTGCAAAATAAAATATACACTAATTTAATATTTTCATCATATAAAATACTTATTTATATATATTTCATTGTTTGGCTGTCCCAAAGTGGATGCTTTATTGACACACAAATACAACTTGTCGGTACACCGTGATGACAACAAAACGCATTGAGTCGCAGAATTGAGGAATTTGCGATTTCTGTAAAATCTACACTAGTGTGAACAATAAACAAGCAACAATTCCCTCACTATCCAATTACTGATAGAAGAGACTAAACCTCTGGTTCAGCGATTCGTTTTAAACTCAACTTTGAACTCTTGGAACCATTTCCTCTTAAAATTAGCACTACGGACAAAAACCACATTTCATAATTTGATTATCATCCCTTTCTATATTCTGAATATCATAAAACCTTGACAACTCCAAAGCATATCGATTTTATCTTATAACTGCCATAGTAAGA
>NC_136494.1:122941851-123106851 GCF_053919585.1 Euprymna scolopes
ACCATTAAAATACTTGAAAAACAGACAGAGGGATGCAACATTTAATGGATGGGACAGAGGTCGAAGCCTAGCTGGCAGTGCGAGACCTATTAGGTTGGCGACTCTCTTTTCGAACTCTGTTTAAGAGTGAGAGATAAGTAGCAGAAGCACTAGCCCAAATGTGGCAATAATACTCCATAAATGGATGAATGGTGGCCTTTTAGAGGTACAGGATGCTCTCAGGCGCAAGTAACTTTCTAGCGCAGTAGAAAAATCCCAACTTATTTGCAGCAGCCTTGGCAATGCCCTCGATGTATAGGTTCGATCTCGTGTTCCTTGTGAATGTTAAGTCGGGGAGTTAGAACGAAGTAGCTTTCATATCGTAAATTGTGATGCTTATATATGTGTATAGCTGCCGATCCGAAACTAATGAGCGAATCTTTATGAATTAAGACTTATATATATATATATATATATATATATATATATATATATATATATATATATATATATATATATATATATATATATATATTTTAAACATGTTCAGTAAGGTGGGCACATTAGTTTTTTTTAACTTCATAATTTATAGGAAGGGTGTCATCCCAAACTCCTGGCTACAATACTTTTAAAACAAAAGAGATATCATTACATTTTTTTCAGTTACATTATGTAATCGAATGTTAACTGAACTTATGCGCATGAGAGTCAATAATATGTATCTGTGACGACAATCTTCTAAATCAATAAACTGATACGTAGGATACGTATGAATTATAGGATACATATTCTAGGCAAAATAGTTACATTAGTAGCAAATTATTTTTTTGTAATTTTCCCATTTTGGTATGCCCTTCGAAATTGATCTCCCTCTAAATATAAACAACAATTTTTAAAATGATGTTAAACATATTGTTTATACCAATTTAGGAAGGGTATTTTATTTTATTTAGTTCACATTACCCAAAATTCATCTCTCTCTCTCTCTCTCTCTCTCTCTCTCTCTCTCATATATATATATAGCAGAAGCACCCGTCGTTGACTGGGTTCAAAACAGCCTACAGAAAATGGACTGTGATTGATGAAAGTATGATAGGTTATGAAAAGGTGGGGCTTGTAAAGAGATAGGCTTTGATACTCCAAAATTTTACACTAAGCAAAATATGATGAAAGTAAAGATAATTTTCGCGAAAATATATTTTTTTATATCAACTTTGTTTCCATTAGCAGCCAAGAGTGACCAACAAAATGATGTTTGCTTACAAAGAGAAAATGTCATATATATATATATATATATATATATATATATATATATATATATATATATATATATATATATATATAAATATACAAAAAATAAATGTTACTATAGTCAATAAAAGTTACTTTTATCGTAGAAAAGTTCATTGGTTTGTATTTTTAAGTAGTTTGTCAAAACATTTGTATTTTTAATTCATGAACCAGTTTTAAAAAAATCAAAATAGCAGCGACTTTGAAATGGAGAGCCCCTTTTCAATTTGAAGGAGGGGAACCTGAGCATTCTGTGTTAACAATTTAAGAGAGTTCCGTCAACGTAAGGAATATTTATAAACATATTTTAATGTTTTCCGTTATTTTGTGTTTGAGGAACATTTGATTATGGCATATGTAGTTATCGCCTCAAATTTCGTTTTAATTTCGGTTCGCTGAAATTATTTCAAGTAAAGAGCATTAAAAACTATTTCAAAACAAACAAAAACATGAACTGAACGTTTATTGACTATGGTAACATTTATTTCTTGTAAATTTATTTTTTCGGGTAGTTGCTTGTTGGTTTTTCTGCTAAACACTCTTACTAAATAATATCGATGAAATATCAAAAAACAAAGAAACAAAATACAGTTTTGAAAAATAACGAAGCTTTACTTACTTTTGTAAAATAATCCGAAACAATAATTACTTTAGTTTTTTTAAAGCAAAGAATCGATATGAATATGAATAAGAAGAAAATGGCACCCTTTTCAAGCCGAACAGCTTCGTTTCAGTTTTACAGTATTGAACGGTGTAGCATTGCGCCGTCGGATTAAGGGTTGTACTATTTTAATGTAAAGAATACGCAGAAAGGGTTGTAATCAACTGAATTCCTTCTAGCACACTGGCAAAAAAGCTTAAACAGATATATAAATAAGAATAAAAAGGTTATGTAAATGTTTTTAAAAAGACACGTAATCACGTGAGCAGGATGTTTTCATTCTTTTGACACGATAACAAGTAACGTTCTTATTTTTTAATTATTTATCTATTTTCGAAAGAGTGCCGCGTGCAAGTGGAGAAGGAAAAAAACAGAGTTATGCAAAATTTGTGTCGAGATTTATCTAAAATTATTTTTGGCTTTCACTTTAATAAGAACGTGAATTTATGAGTTGAATTTATTCGACACAATATGATTCAACTCAAAAAATAAATAAAAGCTAACGTGAATTAAGATTAAAGTTAAGGTGTTATTGTGGATCCTCACCCCTTTATAAAAACCTTGTTAAACTTTGTGACATATTTAATTTCTATGGAGGTCAGGCGCGAACGAACACCCAATAATTTTATTATACTATATTCCTTCAAACTGAAACATAATTATCAAAGTATACTTACGCAAATGGATATGAAGTCTTTGTTAAAGTTTGTGCCATATTTTCATGGAGTACAGACGCGAACGCAAACCTCACAATTTTATTATACCATTCCTAATTAAGTTGAAACATACTTATCAAAGTATTCTTATGTATATCTATATCAAAAACCCTTGTAAACGTTTTTTTTTTCATTTTTTATTTCCATACTTTGGCGGCCAGGCGCGAACGCAGACCCCACAATTTTAATGAACCACCGTTCTGCCAGATCAAACATACTCATTCCTGATCCTCGATACATCTTCTATCATTATATGTAATCAGTTTTTTTTAAATAGTCAACCATATATGAGCCCCACACACATACACACACACACACACACACACACACACACACACAGACGTTCAGCTTTATATTATATATACATACATATATATATATATAATTATATATATTTACTGATGGGATGATTCCAATATTTTTCCAGATTCCGATATAATTACCGATTTCGCACTAGATTCCCGATTCCGACAGAATTACCGATTCCGCTTCCGATTCTTAATAAATCTCTAAATGTTTAACGATAGAGTTGGTATCTCCATCACGTACCAATTGCCGTAAAAACACATATTAATGTGCAGATATTTTCCTAAACATAAAAATTCAACTTTTGGGATATGATCGATCAATTTTAGTTTTAGTAATAATTTAAAATCAATAAATATTTATCATTTTATCATTACTATCAGCTGAGGAAGATTTTGTTTTAAGCAAAATAAAAAAAAAATAAAAAGACAAAAGAATCGTTTTTGCATCGGAAAAAAAAGGCACAAATGTTTCTAATTCAGATACTGATTACTCTACCCCCAAATGTAACGATTTTTCCGGTTCCCGATTCCGATATCGAGTAATCGTTCCAACGCTATATATATATATATATGTGTATATATATATATATATATATATATATATACATATATATATATATATGTATATATATATATATATATATATATATATATATATATATATATATATGCTAAGATCACAAGAAATTCTATCACATAAGTATGTATGTCTAAAATTCCTCACTAAATATTCAGATGAAAAAAATTTAAATGATGAAAATAAACGTTAAGTAAACTGCAAAGTCAATTACTCGTCCTATTGAGTGTGCTTGTTAAGGTGTTGGGTAGGCGGAGAAAAGAATTATTTCCATCTGGTCGCATCATGCTATAAGAAACTACTTTGACGGGTTTTATGTTTTAGACGTGAAGGAGTTTGTCTTGAACGAAGTGTCTATCACCGGCGAGCGCTGAGGTGGACATGCTAATTCTATTGACTCGGAATACATGTAATTGCAGAGGCAGCTCACCAAAACGTCATTTTGAAAAAGTTTATTGAATGAAGAAATTTAAAGTGCAAACGAGAAATGCAAATTTCCTTAAAAGTTTGCTATATCATCTAAAAAACGTTAAACATAGAAATTGTATTGATAGGAATTATTTTATGTCAACATGGAATTTTATCTAACATGTTTAATGCTCTCTATTGAAGGCAAAAAATGAGACAATAACAAAACAATAAACCGTACCTGTAAAATTCAAGAGAAACTTTATTAGTACACAGGCTGCATACCTAAGATGAAAGGTTCATAATAATAAGAAAAGTCCGTAATATGGTTGAAGACACTATGTCTTATAAGTGAGATAAACTCGTAGGCTGTTACAAATGTTCTATACTTCATCCATGGCTGAGATCTAAAGTAAAGAAGTCACTAATGTTAGCGCGCAAGTCTCCTTATTAGAAGACATAATAAAAATGAGTCTTTCTTCCTCGCTGGTCTGGACGGAACTGAAAAACCTGAAAACGAAATAGAAATTGGCGCCAAAGGCACGTGACATGTCTGGTTAGATTCGACCAATCAAATTGATCGACGCAATGGCAGTTAGGGCTTGTATTATGACCGTATAATTTCTTACAGCATGTAACGACTTTATTAAGTAATAGAACAAGAACAGCAACAAGATGTATTTACCATAAAATATGTGAGGCACAAGTTAATATTAATGGAATAAACACTCTCTTGTTTGCTCCGCGCACTTTGTTTTATATCCCTGGATGATCAGAAATCATATGGTACGACCCACGTCACAACATACCCCACAATTTTATTTTTCTTTAATATGGGATTTATTTCTATAGTTCCCGTCATGGTACAATTTTCGTTTGATCGCACGTTTTTTTTGTTTTTGTTTTTTTGTTTGTTATTTTTGTATTGACAATAGCATTGATACTGCGAATATATCATACATTTTCTGATGTTTGGTGTGATATTTTCTTTGTCAGCACGACAGGTACGACCACCCGGTCTCCATACATCAGTATGCCACTACATAAAGAAAGTATACGGTTCACTTTTCCTTCTGATATTGTAACTGTTTTCTTTTGTTGTTGTAATTATGAACTTATCAATTTTTGTTTTAAATTTTATCTCCTCAAGAATAACTGGCAGCTCCCTTACGGTATTATATGAACCGTATTTTACATTCATCTCGGATTTTGAGAAAACAATGATTGTCTTCTTTAGTCGTTCACTATTTGTTGTATTACGTAAGTTCGACCCATTATTTACCTGAAATTGTATTTTTTTTAGTATTGAGACGGAAGTAATGCAATGCGAACCCAATCACAACATCCCCTCTCAAGTTTTTATGTTCGTTAGACATCGTATTTTTGTCTTTTTGAGATCTATTCTATAGCTTTTCGTTGGGGTCTGTTTTAGTTTAGTCGCACGTTTTTGTTTATTGTATCGACGAAGGCGTAAGTACATCACAAATATAGATAAAAAACGTAAGTACATCACAAATATAAATAAAAAAACGTAAGTACATCACAAATATAAATAAAAAACGTAAGCCTTTCTCATTCCTAATTTGTCTCTGCGGTATATCTTTATTTATTTATTTAATATGCTTTTGTACTTTCCATTTTGCCTGTTTTATGAGGTATATCATATTTCAAATTCTCCTCGTAATCACGTCCTCAATTCACGTTGCATTTCCTAAAAATTAATTCAAGAAATATTTTTTGCCTGACTATAAGTTTTATTTAAGGTATTATTTCTTTCCTTTGTTTCCGTTTTCGAAGGAATAAATTTATTAAAACACTGAAGTATTTTCCTAGGGGACATGTTCACGTCAGTGAAAGCATCCAGTGTTATTCGATTAGCAGATAAGAATTTTTGTTATTCTCCATTTTCTGCTTCGACACAATTGGCCTTTTTGATCGCTCTTTAGAATACGTCGATAAATCTCTCAACCAAGACGTTTAATTTTGAATGATACGGTGCCCTTTTCAGGTGAATTATCGGGAGTATTTTACAACAGTTTTAATTGCGTTCCATTGTCAGATTCAATAGTTTCTGGTTCTACGAATCTTGCGAACAGTTCCTATAAGTTTATTTATTTATTTGCGAACTGTTATTTTCATCTTCATATCTGTTGTTGTTTCACCATGTTTCGGCCAACTATTCCTCTGGCCTTCTGCAGATGGTTAACGGCAATGAAATAGGAATGATGAGTCTCTCTACTGTATCATCAGTAATTACTGCCTTCCATAGTTCCTGCTGTCTCACCACGTTTTTGGCCAACTAGTCCTCTGGCCTGCTTTGGTTAGGATTGAAACCGATTTCTTCAGACAATGCTAGCCTGGAACCATAGAAATTCAACGTTTCAATTACTGATTTACAATTCTTGCAGATGTAAAACCCTCTTGGTAGTAGTCTGTATATAGATAGTATATATATTCTGTGTGCGTTGGGGAAGAAAACCCCACAAATAAATCCGCACTTGCAAATGCAATATATTGAATGTTTTTGAAGCCGAAGAATAAACAACTATTAGAGGGTTGATATCAATGGCGAATACATGCTTACGAGTTGATAAAATGCATTGTTCTAGGGTTTGATGCACGAGGGAAGGTAGAAAATTATAGATGACAGCAATATAAGGGCCGTTCAAGCTCTCATTCACTTTTTTGATATTACAACAAAGAATCACGAACTGAGAATGGATCCTTTATTTTTGACAACAAATAAATTAACGGTCACATATTTTATAAAGCTGTGTTAAATGCGGTCTTTTGATGATAGCCTGGCAATATAACACCAATACATTAACTTACTTTGCATACTATTGGCTGTTTTGTGTGAAAATCCCGAAATATATTATAGTAATATTAACCAGACCATCCAATAAAGAATAAATAGTATTAAGTAAATTAGAAATGAAAAACTATATACGTTTGATATTATAGCGCACGCCCAGTTCATGTTCTAAAATAGGTAACCAAAGTGAGCCGATAACACATCCTTTGTGTCAGTAGTGTCATCGTAGTCATTACTGTCATAATGTGGTGTTGCTTCTGACCTGAAATTCATTTGTCTGTTTAGCAAGACAGTAAACCTGCCTCATCCGTTTGTGGGAACAATCGAAGATAGTGTTCACCTAACTTGTATAGCCATTACGTTTGTCAACATATTACCTTTATTTCAACTCGACTTATTTTTTTATTTTTATGTTAAATGAGCTAAGAAATGTTTTCTGTCCGTCTGTGGATAATAGCAAGCATTGTATATTGCATATTTATATACGTCATAATCACGTTGATACACCGGTTTACATAAGATCACCGAAGTTAAGCGACGTTGAGCCTGGTCAGTACTAAAACGGGTGACAATGTGGGAACACTAAGTGCTGTGTGTGTATCTGTTAATCTAGATATTTTTTTTCTATAATTCTTCCTTTCTATTGGAATTAAGCAGTGCTGACCAAGGAGAAGTGTGGTTTGCGGATTGCGTAACTCTGGCTTAACAATTACACGCATAAGCAAGGAGTAACAATTTTTCCTCAGGACAGAACGGAGGCCTTTGTATATAAGCATTGTGCAGAATTTACCACGAATACAGCGCTTCACTCGAATAGCAGCTTCAAATAACAAGGTTCAATTCTAGGCAATCATATCCATACAATCTTAAAGACGTCAACAATTATTAGATATTGATCGGGCAACACCGAAGGGATTCTGGTCAACAATTACTTTGATTATTCAAGCCAAAAAGAAAATTTCAGCTAAAATAGGTTTTAGAATAATAAAAATATTTAGATATTTATTTACATTTAATAGTTGCCAAAAATGTGAAATTAAAAATGTTATCATAACAATTTTGCTTACAACTTAGAAATAATGACACTTAAAACATCATGTGATTATCTTAGTGACGTATACTGATGACGTTATTAAGAAGGGGAGATGGTATTTTTGAGATACTTGGAAATTATTTTGTGCTTAGAGTTTCTATTTACAATTCCTTCCCACGCGACAGAGTTAAACACAAGAGTAATTTTTTTAATGTGGAGAAATGAACAAAAATAAAAATAAAAATTATCTCAGTCGTGAAGGATTTCTCCTCCACTGACAGACAACAAGAAATTGAAGTGTAGCATCTGAAGAACAGATACTACACTTTGAGGTATCAAATCTTTTATTCAGGTTAAAATCAATAAAAATTCAACATGGACAAAAACTTAGGCAATAGGTCAACTAAAAATGGGGAAAATGGGGGTCGTTAAATCTAGAATTAAATATAAGGTTCTCTGAGCTAGCATCTCCTTTCACCATAATACGGCATTCACCCTTTCGTGCTGGGGGGGGGGGCGTCTTACTTAAAATCCGATCGTTTAAAACATTTTTATTAGCGTGAAAAAACAAAAAAGATAACAATGATACAATAATTCATTTGTATCGAGGGCGGGGCGGGGGATAAAAAAGTGGTTAGTAAGACCCTGCCAGACCCGTTTAATTGATAGACCACCCGTTTCACCTCGGTTTGTAAAGGAACCTGGGGTCTTGCGGAACAGTCTCTAAGTGGGGTTGGCCTCTAGATTGGATGAAAGGGATAAAAGAAAAACTAATGGATGAGGGGGGATGTTAGTGATTGATTTCTTTCTCTCCAAGATTGGTGGAATTCAGAGGCGGGTGCGAAAAGAAAAAGTTTAATTAGGAGGGGGAATTTTGGAAGCTTCTTAATCAGGGAGCGATTGGGCACTAACTCGGCTAGCTAAGAGGTTAAAAGTTTGATCAACCGGTTATAATGACTGAAAGCATCTGTGGAAACCTATCAGATGTAGGACTTTAGGACTATCGTTACAACATTCCAAAAGCGGAAAACACTCTGGAGTAAAAAGTTTCTGATAATCAAACCCGAGGTTCTGTCATTCTTGGGGAAAATTTCCATTGCACCTATTACTTTCAAGACAAGACCAAAAATGGATCAGATATCTTCCCGATTAGCCAGACGTTGAAACTCCAAATTAGTGTTATTCGTCCTTTGTGTTGTATTTAGATATATTATTCCGTCATGAACTGTATTACATTGTACATGCACACAGCAAACTCTAGATTAGACGAACTTTTAATAGACGGTCACACATATATAAACACATATATACGCTCGCATACAAACAGAACACTAGACGATAATAGAAACGCATACATATACACACCTCTCATGCTATACGCCACCTAGAACACAATACAATAACTGTATAGCATCATTCTCACTGACCGCGTGTACCTACCTATCTACTATCGTGCTTATATATGTTATACTGTAAAATGATCCTAATATAAATGCATTAATAAATGATATTACTATTTTTACTCCTTGTAATGTGATCATTTGGTATAACTTGAAATGTAAAGATATAGGAATAGCAATCAAGTTTTCTGAGCGAGGGATTTCACATATTGAAAATAATTATATTTTAAAGGTTCCTCTATTAAAATATATAACATAATCTTATATTGATCTGCGATTGTTTCCCTTTTTCTCTTAAAGCCAGTCTTGATTGATCGAAGGTAATCCAATCACTGTTTCCGCGAGGGTCACATGATTACCTTGTATACACTCAAATGACTCTATCTGTTAACATATACACGTTCTACTGTAGAGTGATTGCAATGGTTGTTATTCATATATTTTGAATTTCAACGCTTAACTCATGTAATCACATTAAATTCCTTATCTTATGATTACGTCAGAGGTTCTAATCGTTACTTTATTAATTCATCATTTATATTTTAACCACTTTATAGAATAGCGTATATAGGTACGTTAATAAATAGAGGGATTCGAGTTCATACAAGATGATCCACGTGACCATTAAGCGAGCAGTGATTCGTTTACCGGTTATAATCAGTTAGCGTATTCCCTAATTCTCTGCATGAAGCTATCGGATTCTCTTTTCCATTTCTAATCTGAATGTGTTCGAAGTCGATGTCGTCTTTTTACCTTCACATTTGTATAATGTCGGCTTTGTTACCTCTTCTGATGAGAAGCATTTAGCTTCGAAATGCCATGGCATAAGGAGATTTCTAACTTTTTCTCCTTCATGTAACCCTTATTTACTTGATAATGTCAAAGTTTCAATGTAACTTTACTCTTTATCTTCTTAACTTATTCTAGTGTTTGCCCCTCTTAACAATGTAGAGCTTTTCTTTATCTAGATATATTTACTTTTCTATTAGAATTTTTTCTCGTTTTATTTTATTATATATATATTTCTCGTTTTATTTTATTATATATATATATATATATATATATATATATATATATATATATTATGTGTGTGTAATGCAATTAATGGAAATAAAAGTCCAACTTGTTATAGAAATGAAAAAGGAACAAACCAAAATGATATGTTCATCAACGTCTCGTCTTTTCCAAGACTTCCTGAGGGTGATGGACTGGTATTTTATTTCTTCCAATCAATCACTCCGAGAAAGTCTCCAAATAAAAATGAAACTTTGATGAACATATAATTTTGATTTGTTCCTTTGTCATTAATATCTCTCTCTCCACACACACACACACACACACACACACACACACACACACACACACACACACACACACTTTGTAAGTATTTTTATGGTGATGCTAAATAAATTGTATAAGCGTTGACAGCAGCAGATTCAAACTTTGGATATATTATATGCAAAGTTTGCGATTGATAAATTTTGGTAGAAAAACGGACACCAATATCTGTTTAATTCTTGATATCTGGCAAAATTAGAAAGTAAAATGTTATTTTCCGTCGGGTACTTTGATTATGTTATATTGTACAGCTTAGTACTTTAGCCATAAATGAAAAGTATTTACCATAATTCAGATGCACTCTTACTCTCCCATATGACACCGGCAAATAAATGTTAAAGATTACAGTTTTCCTTGTTCTCGTTTAATTATTACTTTCTCTCCTCTTCACACTTTATGTTTTATATATAGGCAATCTTCATTTTCGAAATTCGTGAAAGTAGTTCCAATCGCTTAAAACATAATTTAAAATAATCGCTTTCAGATATAAGATTCTCGCTAGATAAGTAAAGATTGTTTCGTTATTAATTATTCTACATTTCAACGCTGCAATTCTAACCATTATTCTATGTGGGTTAAGATGCTAACAAAGGCAAAATAAGTTACCCTGTGATGAAACGTTTAAAACATTTGTACAAACCTGTTTTTGTGCAGCATGCAGAGTCCCATGCAGAAAAAAAGAATGAAAAACTGAACGCTTTTTCTCTTTATGTGCGTGCTATATTTTAGATACCTGTCGGATGAATTTCTGTGCAAAACATATCGAAGAACACTGCCATAAATATAAATTATCTTTGTGTGAAATTTGCAAAAGATAGGCCGAGCCGTTTCGGAAGCTATGAGGAAGGAACTCAAACGCACGTACAAAGTGACTTTCAAATAATAGTTGCGATATAGATAGAAATATATTTGATAAGGAAATCGCCAACTGTTTGGTTTGTTGTGTGCATGTATAATTTAATACAGTTCATGACGGAATAATATAACTAAATATAAATGGAAACAATTCGAGCCTCCGGCAATCGACACTGTTTACATTGAGTTTACATTGATATTTCTCTTACATTCAGCAGATGCTAGACGATTGCATAGGGGTTAGAAGCGTCGAGTGTTGGCTCGACGACTTTCGATCCCGGCTTGAGGAACCTGCTTATCTAGCTGCACTGAAGAACTGTGCTTCAGCAGTACAGTCTGTTTGTGGATGAGTATATATATGTGCGTGTCTTTACATAAGATATATATATATATATATATATATATATGAAGGGAGAGATAAGTAGGTGATTAACAGATCAAGTTACGATGAAAAGTAGTTCTGTAAAGTGAAAAGGAGTTATGTTGTAATGGGTGAGGAAGTAACATAATACCCGGAATAAGCACAGAAAATTGTCCCCCATTTTAATCGGTTTAGTAAAAGCTGACCAAACTGCCATTGTGAGGCGTTGCCTTGATTGATGGGCATTTTAATCGGTTGGAGTCAATTGAAAAGACGAAAGAATTTCGAATCAAACATCGAGGAGTTTAGTTTGCACAATAGCGTCATGAGAACTGAAATCCTAAATAGATTTCACTTCACGCCTATCACTTGAAGCTTCCCCTCTCAGACAGAATGTGACATTATTACGCTTAAAATCCAACACTTTATAATAAAGACCAATGTGTATTTATGTATTTATTTGTATTTATATAAATAACATTCCCTCCACGAAAAAGTTAGGGATTAATATCTATATATAAAGTAGTACCGTCCGTATGTGTGTGTGTGTACAACTCTCTTACAGCCCACACCACTGGACCGATCATGACCAAACCTGATATGTCGATGCCCCCCCCCACCTAGGGATGGTGCACACAATTTTTCAAGATTAAGGTCAAAGGTCAAGTCGTAGCATATATATATATATATATATACTCTCCTACAACGCACACCGCTGGACCTATCAGAATCAAACCTAGCATGATGATGGACTCGATGTAGGGATGGTGCAAACCATTTTTCAAGGTTAACGTCAGAGTCATGCTTAATGCAGCTCTTCATAAGCTCACAACTTATGTGAATATGGGGGAAAAAGAAAAGATAAAAAATACCAAGTTTGAAAAGGGTGATAAAAAGATTGTGGAAGTTGAAGAAGGTAGAAGTTTTGCCTAATGTGATGGGATCCCTAACGGAGGGATTTGACTAGTGGATTGAAAAATTGGGATCCATTGCAATGTTGGAGTACTTCAAAAGACTGTATTATTGGGAACCTCTAGAATCTTGCAGAAATTGATGAAAAACTGAGTAAAGAAGACACTGATAGGCTATGGTATTTGTTATGATCCGCTTATCAGTATAAAATCGACAGTACTAACAGTCAGACATAAAATGTTAATAATAATAACAATAATAATAATAATAATAATAATAATAATAATAATAATAATAATAAACATTACCTATTATACATAAATCAAAGAATTCTGAAGGAGGTCAAAGTAGAAAAAAAGAACCTAGCCATGCGTGATAGCATCCCGCAAATATGGATAATAGAATGTCTGAGAATCTACAAAATACCAACTAATATTACAAATCTGATAGAAAATGAAGTGAAAACATGGAGACTTGAACAGACAGCTGATAGATAATGCATAACTGAAATGAAAATATGAAGAGGGATCTTTCAAGGTGATTCTCTATCATCATTTAGTGTTCATTTTCGCCATGATGCCTAAGAAAATGCTAAGCCAGATACAATTTCACTAACACTGAAGAAAGAATGAATCATTTAATGTACATGGATAATCTGAAACTGTTTGCTAAAACAAAGACAGAACTAGAAACACTAATATAGGTGACCAGAATTTTTAGCCAGCATATCCAAATAGAATTCGGTATGGAACAGTTCTCACTGCTGACCATGAGGAGAGGGAAAAGTAGAAAGAACAGAAAGTATAGTACTGCCCAATCAAACAGAAATAAGGGCACTGGGTGAACATGATAGCTACTTGGGAGTGCTGGAAGCAGACGACAATCAAAACAACAGAAATGAAAGAGAAAATAGGAAAGGAATACTTCAGAACAACAAGAAAACTCAAAAACTAAATAGTCAAAGCCTAATTAAAGGAATAAACACGTAAACCGTGTCACTAATAAGATTTTTTGGACAGTTTATAAGATGGACCAAACAAGAAAACGAAGGAATTTCGACCAGAAGACCAGGAAACTCATGGTTATGCACAATTCACTACACCCAAAGGATAATACTGACCGATTATATGTTAAAAAGAAAGACGGGGGAAGAGGGCTGGTCTGTATAGAAAACTGTGTAAATAACAAAAAGTATTAGAAAAATGCATAACACGGGACACCAAAAGAATAATTACTGCAGAAAGAGACACGCAAGAAACTAACAAGATAGAAACAAGATAAAAAAAAAGAGACAAGAAATAAGAGAAGGAAGAAAAATGGGAAGAGAAACAGCTACACGGACGATTCATAAGGATGACAAAAGAAGAGACTTACGAAAACACTTGGAAATAGCTACAAAAAGGAAACCTTAACAGGGAAATTGAATCACTAATAACAGCTGCACAAGATAAAACAATTATTGTTTCTGCTTTATCGTTATTTTCATGGCAAGTGCTCAACTGAGCTCAAATCTATGGTCCCCTCTCGCCAAACTTTCACAAGAAAACACTATCAATAATGTCCCCCACTCTTTATCTGTGCCTAAACCTAAACGTAGATTCCATGAGCAAAGCTTCTTTCTTAAAACTGCACACCTATCGAATTGTCTTCCGTTTTCCTGCTTTCCGGCTGACTACAATATGATTGCCTTCAAGTCTAACATAAACAAGTTTTTGATGAGCCGTTCCATATAAGTTAGCAAATTTACCGAATTTCCATTACTAACGATAACTTTATAGTCCAATTGACTGCTATACACTCTTTAACCCTTATCCTCGAATGGCCTCTTGGCTTTGGTAAGTGGTGATACCTTTGTAAAAAAACACATCAAAACAAGGATCAACACGACACAAGAAAACAGCAAATGCAGACTCTGCGAACAAGAGACGAAACAATAAACCACGTAAGTGAATGCAGCAAACTAGCCCAAAAGGAATATAAAAATAAACATGGCCAAGTGGGGAAGGCAGTACACTGACAATTATGCAAACAATTGCATTTTGAACACTCAGACAGATGGCGCAAACACAAACTAGCAGTACTGGAGAATGAAAGTCATAAGATCCTATGGGACATGGATATACAAACGGATACATCCACCCAAGCAAGAAGACCGGCGTCATAATAGTTAATAAGAAAGAAAAGTCCTGCTATATTGTAAATTTTGCTGTTTCAGCAGACCACAGAGTGAAGATCAAGGAGACTGAAAAGTGGAGCAAATACACGGAACTAGGAAGAAAGCTCAAAGGGATATGGAAAATGAAAACAGTAAATATAACACGGCTAATAGTAGGAGCGTTAGGAACAATATCGAAAAATTTGAATAAATAATGGGAGAGATTGGAATCAGAGGGATGACAGAGAAGATACAACTAATTTCAATAATGAAAACTGCAGAAATATTAAGGAAAACTAACACCACACATAAACTACACACAAACTGGACACACAGAAACGGCTACAGATGCCAAACACAAAGGAACATCACATGGAATCATGAGAATTGAAACTGTATAATTGACAAATACTACACTCTTTTTCCTCTCTGTGAGTGTCATCATACACAGACACCACATCAAATAACGACGGTCGAGGAGGATGGAAAGACTGAGGAGAGAAAACATTAGCTAGACCTCTGCTGGAGGTGCAAAAAGAACTGGAACCTTAAGGAGGCTCACTGCTACCCAAATTCCAGTGAAGAGCAATGGTCGCTGCCAACGAGAAATCAATGGTAAGCGGCTGTTGCGATAACGCAAATTCTTTTGCAAAGGTTATCGAAAGAGGTGGAGAGTACTGGAAATCTTGGGAGACTTGTTGTCACGCAGACTCCAGGGAACACCACAAGCTATTCTCAAAGAGCAATCTTCGATGATGGTTTGTATGACTACTCCTAGTGAGTAAATAATAATAAAGTGAGGAACAAGTCTGTTTTTAGTTTCCGTTAAGTTTGCGTTAGTGTAAGAATTACTAATTCAAAACTGCCTCTACAAATCTGGTATTTTCTGAACATTCGTGTGATAAACTTATTTATGGCATGTTTGGCTTCACTTTCTTAATTCCTCTCTAATTATTTCCCTATATATAAAGGAATCATAAAATGGTATCTCGTAAGAAATCATATCAGCTCGCCCCTACCATTATTCAGATACGCATGTGCAAGAATTACGTCAGAATCCCGACGAGTCAGTACCAAATTTAAGTCAGCAACAAAGACACCAGAGTAAGGTATTCCTCTCTCACTTCCTCTCACTTACCTCCTTAGAGAAGGGGGGTTAGTTCTCTCCCACTGCAAGAACGTAGACACCAGGGTCGGAATGTGAGATTGAGAAGTCAGCGCCACCCAAGAGGGGCATTCTGACCAGCAAAAAGTGCCTGGTCAGCCCTGTCGGCATTCCCCGGTGGGGGCGCTTCAGGCAATTAGCAATAAACTAATTCCTTCTCAAAGGGAGAAAGTAAAGCCTGTAAGGGTGGACCTCTTAAAACTTCACAGAACTAAAATCCCACCGCAAAATTTACAAGAACCGGATCATTACAGGAAGGGTTTAATCTCTGTTGATTTTGGGGCTCAGGATACAGATCCCTAACTGAGCCAAGAACGGGGTTTATCTCTAAACTCTCTTTTCAAAATAGTAGCTCTAAACTTATAGTAAGTGCAATAGCCAATTGCCCATTTTTTATGCTGTTTTTAAATGTTTGAATATGTCTTCTATGCATGTGTGATAGTGCACCTTGTCTCTCACCTAGATGAGAAATAAATACTTTTCCTATGACAGAACACAGATAAAACAATCATGGGATTGGTGTTGCGAAATACCAAAAAATAAAAAAAATATCTAAAATAATTACTACACAACGTGGGACTCAGAAGAAAAATCTGGATGTCATGATTAGCAAGTGCTTTCTCATTGGCCAACATGGGCGACCCGATCGGCATCCTGTGAATCTTGGCTCTTCTAATTGCACAAACAAGAATATCGCAGACACGGAACACGTAAGTATTCCCCCCAATTACAGGAACCAAAATAATACAGATTAAACAAAGAAGAACCAAATTAATTAACATAAAGTAAAAACCCGGAGGAACAAATGGAAAACAAAAGATATTACACTGATAATGGAATGCTATTACAGAGATTATTCCAATAGATCGCGGATACGGGAAACGGATGAGAGTGTTGTGGGACATGTCTAGTGACTACCGTACATGGAACAAAGAATTGCGGACGAAGCGAAATTTATTCTCAAGAAATGGTTGCTTTCAAGTCTAGAGCTAATGAGAATACAACGAAAGATAATATTTGGAAAAGACGAAAAACACTCCATAGTAGAATCTCACACATAGAAACTCCATACGTAAAAGACCTGCAAAACCTAAACGAAGCGAACATGGAAACCAGGATCTACGAAATAACAGAATTAACTGAGAATAAAGCAGCTGAAGTAGAAAACAACTTATCAATGGGGAAAAATCACACTCAAATTCCTAAGGACCAAGAGTAGAAAAACTAAAAGCAGAAACAAAGAAGGTGCAAAAGATTCACTTATACATTCCAACATATACTATACAGACTGAAATAATTTTATTTATGCAGGTGCCAAGATAGTAAATATGAAATTTGAAGCAGAGACAAGGCTAAGGAAGAAAAATGGACTGACAAAACTTGAATAGGAATTCAGGCTGGACATCCAGATCAACACACTTCAAAAAAGAAGCCAAGGCGACAATCAAGATAAAAGCAGACAGAAAAGGATGGAAGAGTGGAAATATGACCTGAAGAGTCTAAGGAAGAAACATGAAGAACTAAAGCAAAAAATAGCAGCAATAGAAGGAAGATAGAGACGATACAGATACAAAGTGGAACAGTACATGCAAAATAGTATCTTCGAAAACAATGAAACCATATTTTATAAAAATTAAACGGGGGTGGGGAGAACAAAATCATAATAAGTGGACCTGAGAGAACCGAAACTGTACTGGAGAAAAATGGGAAAAGCGAAACGATCACAATACAAATGCTGGATGTCTGAAAGACATGAAAGTAGAGTTACAGCAAATTGAAAAATGTACGGAGACTGAAATCAGCAATTAGACCTTGAAAACAACTCTAAGGAAAATGGAAAACTGGAAAGCACCAAGTCATAACAGATTACATGCATATTGGTTCAAAATGTCACGCCACTATATGAAAGGGTAGTCCAGGACCTGAAAAGATGTATCTACGAAACAAATGTGTCACAATTGATGACAAAAGGCAGAACCGTACTGATACAAAAAGAGACCAACCCCAACAACTACAGACATATAACTTGCTTACCAATGATGTGGAAAATCTTAACACCACAACTGAAAGAAAAAAAATCACCAGATCAGTAGACTATTTTGCAAGGAGCAGAAATAATAACGTAAAAGAAAAAGAGGAACACATGACCTACAATACATAGAAAAAATATGTGGGATGTAAAAAGTAGAAAAGAAAATATAGCATTGGCATTGATCGACTACAAGAAAGATTACAACAGGATCCCTCAATCAGGGATAATAGAATACCAGAATATTTTCAATCTGCTTGAAAAAGCAAAGAAAAGATGGAAACTTGAATTGACAACTGAAGGACAATGCATAACTGATATAAAAATACAAAGAGGTATCTTACAAGGAGATTTACTATCATCACTGCTGTTCATCATTGCTGTGATTTCTTCTCTTAATAACATAATAGGGAAATTCCAAATTGAATACAAATCTATTTTCTTTTGCAAGGTAGTCGCCACTTATCAAGGCCCGGAAGCCACTCGGGGATAAGGGTTATTCCGTGTACAGTACATTAGTATTGGGGATTTTATAAAGTGTCTTACTTAAGAGGCGATTCATCAGAAATTTGTTTATGTTAGACTTGAAGACATCCAGGTTGTATTCAGGTGGGAAACAAGCAAACGAAACAGAGTTCCACAAGCGTGCACGTCTAAGAAAGAAGCTTTGTTCATGAAATCTACGTACTAATCTATGTACTAATATAGGTGAAAGAATAAATCACCCAATGTACATAGACGATCTGAAACTTTTCACTAGAAACAAAACACACCCAGAGACGCTAATAAACACATCCAGAATTTTCAGCCAGGATAGCTGAATGGAATTCGGGATGGAAAAGTGTACACTGCTGTTATGAGGCGAAAACTGGAGGCAACGGGGCGTATGGAACTACCAAACGAAGGGGGTACGAGGATATTAAGAGAACAACACATTTACAGATATTTGGGAGTTCTGGAAGCAAACACCATCAAAGAAACAGAAATAAAAGAAAAAAAAGATGGGAAAGGAATACCTCAGAAGAACAAGGAAACACCTGGAAACTATATAGTAAGAACCTAATAAATGGCATAACCACATTAGGCAGTATCACTAATAAGATTGTCTGAACCGATCATAGGCTGGACCAAAGAAGAACTGAAGCATTTCGAAAGAAACTCTTTATTTAATCCACCATCGGCCATGACTGGATATGTGTCCTAAATAATTCGTAACTGTTTATTGAGTGTTGCTCGCACTGAGGATTGAACCTTCAACCTACAGAAGAGTGTAACTTGCAACTGAATTTTGCCAACATTACGTTTTGGGATATTTTCTTTCTTTTATATTAGCAGTTCAGTCCGGCTTTGCTCGGGTCCCTATATACTGTTCACAACTTTATGTGCACACACATACATACACACACACGCACACACACACACGCACAGACACACACACACACGCACAGACACACACACACATATATATGTATATATATTAAAAAAGTTTGACTCATGTCCAGGTAACCTCCAATCTAAAATTTCAAGTGTTTAGACTCAAAATTAACAGAAGAGTTTGGTAGAGTCTGCAAGAGTCAACTCTTTCAACTTTGACTTCCTGGTAGCCAAAATCTCGTTTAAGAATCAATTAAAAGCTTGCTAAATGTCTGAATTACCTTTATGTAAAATTTCAAATGTTTAGACATAAAATTGGCTTAATAGTTTTCTAGAGACCGCAAAGGTCAAATCTTTTGAACTTCGAACCCTTTGGTAGCCAAATTTTCGACCAAAAACCGAGTGCTTCCCCTATCTCTGAATACACTTTATGTAAAATTTCAAATTTGTGGGCTAAGAATTGGCTGAGTAATTTGGTAGAGATCGCAGAGTTCATTTTTTAAAACTTTAACTCGAATTTTGAAGTTTTTTGCTGTTTTAGCCTCATATCAAATTACAACGTTTCATCAATATCCAACTAAGCTACATCTAAAATTTCAAGTGTTTAGACTCAAAATTGGCGGAGGAGTTTGATAGAATCTGCAAAGGTCATATTTTTTAACTTTGACCTCTTGCCAGCCAAATTATCGTCTAAAACTGATTAAAAAACTTGCTGCATGTCTGAATATCCTTTTTATAAAAATTCAAATGGCTAAATACTTTGCTAGAGACCGCAAAGGTTAAATGTTTTGAACTTTAAACCCTTGACAGCTAAATTTTCGGCTATAAACCTATAAAAATGCTTGCCTTATGTCTGAATACACTTTATGTAAAATTTCAAATGTTTACACCAGGCTGAGTAATTTTGTAGAGACCACAGAGGTCAATTTTTTCAAACTTTTATCCCAATTGTAACACCTTAAAATTTATTGTTTTAGGCTCAAATCAAATTAAACAGTTTGATCCATGTTGAAATAATCTACATCTAAAATTTCAAGTGTCTAGACCCAGAATTGGCGGAAGAGTCTGGTAGAGTTTTCAAAGGTCAAATCGTTGAACTTTGACCACTTGACAGCCAAATTTGTGGCCGAAAACCGATGAAAACATTTTTCTCAAATCTCAATAACCCTAAAGTCAAATCTCGAATCTGTAGAAATTCGATAGAGTAGTTTGGTAGGGAAATGCACACACACAATTTCACTTATATATATATATATATATATATATATATATATATATATATATATATATATATATATATATACTAGCGGTTCAACCCAGCTTTGCACGGGCTCTAGGTATTCATATGCATATATATATTAAAAAAGTTTGTCTCATGTCTAGGTAACCTACATCTAAAATTTCAAGAGTTTAGGCGCAAAATTTACTGGATAATTTGAACTTTGGTTCCTCGGTAGCCAAATACTCGGTCAAAAACCCATTAAAAAGCTTGCTCTATGTCTGAATACACTTTATGTAAAATTTTAAATGTTTAGATCAAAAAGTGTCTGAGAGGGCAACTTTTAAAACTTTGACCCCAATTTTGACCCTTTAATATTAATTGTTTTAGGCTCAAATTGAGTTATAAAGTTTGATCCATGTCCAAGAACCTACATCTAAAATTTCAAGTGTTTAGACTCAAAATTGGCGGATGAGTTTGGTAGAGTTTTTAAAGGTCAAATCGATGAACTTTGACAACCAATAAAAAGTTAAAAGAAAGTGTGTTGTCCTATGAATCACTTTGATGTGATCTCTGTATTATTCGAAATTTTATTTATGAAATTAAAATAATTGTAGATGAACATTGAAATGGAAACGAAATTTGGTTTGTGTTTTATTCTCTTTCTCTTTTAATTGTTCCTATTTTGTACATCCGGTTTTCTGGACATCGAACTTTATAATTGTTTTGTCGGTATTTCAAAAGCCAAACTGAAACATACATCCGGTTCATCGTGTTTCAGCTCACCAATATGTTGACACGGGATTACCGGGTCAAGGTCTTTTGAGAGTCGGCAAAAGCGTTAATGAACTTTCAGCGTTTATTATCAAAAGGGATTGTCGTTACTCACTTGCCGGAGGAAGGCTTTAATTTCTATTCCCTAACGCCAAGAAGAAAAATAAATTTTTCTTTAGGGTATGATAACGATAAAACAGCATGAGAGCTTGAATCTTCATTATAACGTCATTTCATAGCTATGTGTATTTCCCTCCCATAGCGGGAAGATGTGACACAAGGGTAGTAAAGTGGGTGGAAAGAGCCAGTTCTCCCAAATGAGTAGTACTCCGAGCTGAAAAAAAAATGTCTGGATATTCTGTCGGCCTTAAGCTATTAGCAATTGTAAACCCTTCTTAAAGAAGGGGAAAAAGCTGTTTCAATGTCAAACTATGTACAACAACAACAACAACAACAACAACAACAACAACAACAACAACAACAACAACAACAACAACAATAATAATAATAATAATAATAATAATAATAATAATAATAATAATAATAATAATGAAAGCCAGATGTAATAATTAACAAAAAAGAAAAATCCTGTCAAATCGTAGATTTTGCTGTCCCAGCTGACCACAGGGTGAATATGAAAGAAAAGAGCCGAGAAGGGTCAAGGAGGAGAGAAAGATCGAGGGGAAAGCGCTGATCAGACCTCCGCTGGACAAGCACGAAGAGAACTGGGACATTGGGGAGGCTTAGTGCCACTCAAATTCCAAAGTATAGACCAATGGCCGCTGCCAGTGAGAAATCAACGGTGAAAGACTGTTACGATAACGCATATTTATTTGCAAATGCTATCGAAGGAGGTGGAGAGTGCTGGACATCTAGGGAGACTTGTTGTTACTCAGCTTCCAGGAAACACTGCAGGTTTTCAATCAGACCTATGATGACCTGTGTGAAAGCTCCATGTGATCCAATAATAATAATAATAACTAGCAGGACCCGTGGAAATTCCACGGTAGTTAAAATCTTTTAAAACACATCAGTAAGAAATTCCTTATTGTTATATTACAAATATGAATGTGTGAAAGCAAGTATAACAAAGAAAGAACTTTAGTTTAAACTTTTATTGAAGGTCAATACGATCGTAACTGATGCTGTTGATATTGTCAGGAAGTGCTGGTGATAATTGAGGCGGTGACAGGGACGTCGATCAGCTGCTTGGAGTGAGAATAGCGGTTAGTCAGTAGGTTCTTGGGAGTCAGACTGTGAATTTAAAAAAAACTGTGACATTGTTGACATCGATTTTGTGAAAGTTCTTATGACCCCAAGTTGTTTAATATTTCAGGACATCTTGGATTACACGTGCGAGTAATGAATAGGTCACAGAAAACTGCCATTGCATCTTGATGAAGCTGTTGTAGATTCCTAGGACTTCCTGTAAATGTAGATGGTAGAATAACTGGTACACCAGAATAACCATCTTCATTACTTGCTAAATGATCCATTAAGCTAGAATATTGAGCAGCTCTTGGTTGACTTTGATAGCTTTTAATGAAGTTAAAGAAGCAACCGTCAACTTTTACATATGCAATAGACTTTTCTATTTATTTTGACTTTTATTTAATGAAGATTTGGAAATTCACAAATATTTTTTAAGTCGAATTATTGATATAGATTTCAATTAAATAAAATATACTGTAAATCTTTTAATAAGAAATAAATATTTATTTAAACCATAATTATTGAAACAAAGTATTTTACTGCATAAAAAAGCGGTTATGGGGAGAAGGGTTAACTATTTTGAACCTTCACCTAAATAACGATTTAATGAAAAAAAAATGTTTAAAATGTTCTTGTATCTGTTTTATAATTTTTGTTAAATAAGAAAAACCAATAAACTTTGATAGCACTATTGTAAGAATCATGCTGAAAGCCATTCTTAATATGGAGAGGGGGGTTAACTATTCTGAAACTACACTTAACAATGTAAAAAAATAAGGGAAAATATATCTATGAACAATAAATATTTCTTCAGTTAAATAAAATATTCTGTAAATCTTTTAAATAAGGAATAAATATTTATTTAAACCATAATTATTGAAACAAAGTATTTTACTGCATAAAAAAACGGTTATGGGGAGAAGGGTTAGCTATTTTGGACCTTCACCTAAAATAAATAATTAATGAAAAAAAATGTAATGGTCTTGTATCTTTTTTTAATAATTTGTTTTAAAATAAGGAAACAAAAATCTTTGATACCGCTATGGTAAGAATCATGTTGAAAGCCATTCTTAATATGGGGAGGTGGGGGGGGGGTTAACTATTCTGAAACTTCACCTAACAATGTAATAAAAATAATGGAAAAATTATTTAGTTAAATAAAATATACTGAAAATCTTTAAATAGGAAATAAATATTTCTTTAAATAAATTAAATCGTAAGTAATGAAACAAAGTGTTCTATTTCATATTAAAAAAAATTGTTGTGTCTATTTTTTATAGTATTTAAATATGTATGCCCTGTCGGTGGGCATTAGAAGATGATGACTGCCTGTAAAAGAAGCAAAATAAAAATAACAAAACATAAGTAATAACTATAACGTGAAGCTGTATAAATGTTACAAAATTACTCGATTCGGCATTAAATAACACGAAAAAGGATTGATATGCCGTAAAACAAAAACAAAACAGAACAAGACGTAAAATATGTTTTGACTCTATGTTACTCAGTGTATTTGCGAATGGTGACTTTGGTGATTTATTTAATAAAGTCATTCTTGACTTTTGTAACATGTATTTCTAAACATATTTTTTGTTATGTAAGGCTCACTCAAAAGTAAATAATAAAAAAAAGATAAAGTGGCACAGTAAAAAAAAAAACGAACTCGTAACGTTAAATGTAAAAATATATTTATTACTGAATAAAATAGAATAAGCGTTCCATATTACACTACAATAATAAACAGAAGACATCGTTAAAAATGTAAGTAAAATACTATACTATTTAAACTGTGGAACCATACCTTCTATGCACAATTGTCTTTAAAATAATCCGGAACCATAAATAGACAGTTCATATATATATATATATATATATATATATATATATATATATATATATATATATATATTTTGTCGTTCGGGAAGTTTTTGGAAATAAAAGGGTTTAATGATTTTTAATTAATAAAGATTGAACAATAAAGGGAGATAATTCACATTAATTAATGTTTGCGATGATGATGACGCGTTTCATTAATTAATGTTTGCGATGATGATGACGTGACACCGTACGGACAAGCATATTAATATATAGATAATAATAATAATAATAATAATAATAATAATAATAATAATAATAATAATAATAATAATAATAATAATAATAATAATAATAATAATAATAATAATAATAATAATAACTAGCGGAACTTGTGGAAATTCCACAGCAGACTCTTTCAACTGTAATATATTGATGTTGACATTCTGTGGATATTATTAATATTATTGTAGCTCTTTTTGTTTTATACTGCAAAAGTATTTATCTAAGCTAGCAGAGACACCCGGCTTCGCCCGGTCATAAAATACGCTTAAATATGATATTTTATTTCATGCAGATTTCGTATATATTATTATAGAGTCAATTTTCTATTGATTCTTATATATTATAAAGTTGTAATTTCAAAAATAAAAAAAATATATCTATATGACCTGGATGCGTCAGCTTCAATTGAAATTGAAACCTAAACTTATGAAGAATTCTTGGTAAAATTATTTATTATAAGAAATGGAAGGTTATAACAATCAAACAACAGTTACTCAGAAGAAAAAGGTGTAAGCGTGACACAGAAATAACACGCACGCTATTTTATTAATAATAATAATAATAATAATAATAATAATAATAATAATAATAATAATAATAATAAGAAGAAGAAGAAGAAGAAGAAGAAGAATGTTCTGTTCAGCCGTTTATTTTTCCATGGGAAGCAATTGTCGATAGATAATCCCCAGCTGAACAAAAATGTTCTATTATTATTCACAAGAAGTAAGAATTTGAATTCTAATATACAGCCTGGAACGATAAAATTGTCGCACTAGAAAGACGACATGATTTCATGTCCGTTCGATAAAAACTGGTTTTCCTTTTTTTATGCAGACGATCTACTAGTTGGCCAGTTTTGTAAAAATTTAAGAGCGATAGAAGCCTTCTATTATCTCAAAGTGACACAATATTCAACAAGCAAGATTGATGCGTCGCTGTACAACTTCTGCTCTCTAGCGATCCAAGTTATGACAACAGGACCATTGCCAGCACCCTCAAAATATATCGCTGAATTGCCGCTAATAACAGGGGCGTTCCCAGGATGATGAAAACAAAGTTTCCGCCCACAGTTATGGTCTTTGGTGTTGATTCAAATGAGGGCCACATCATGCCACCTCACATCGAAGTCGGCTTGAAAGTCAACGCCAAAATGTACTGGATGTACTAAAGAGTGCTGTGGATGTGCTGGCAGACCCTGGATGTGGCTGTAGGACTCGGCGCCGGTATGCAAGTCTAAAGAGACCCAGGCTTGGCTTCAGAAAGAGTGCTACGACTTTGTACTCTTCTCCCCCGACCGGAACCCGCTTATGTCAAGAACATCAACAATATGACCTTCCACTACACCAAAGCCGTCATCCGCTGATTATTCACAGAGCTCCCGCCGACGCTTGTAGAAAAGGCGTACTCCCAGTTTCGGACCCGTATCAAGGCGGTAATTATGACTGAAGGCGGCTACATTTAATAGATATTAACTCTACTTCATAATCAAGTTAACTGTATTGATTTTTTTCAGTAAAAGTTTTAAAATTAAGCTGTAGAGTTGTTTTCTTTGGGGGCGACAACTTTATAGTTCCTGCCCGTACTCTATCGACTAAGCATAAAATTCTCACAGGCGTTAACAATTATTAATATTAATTTTCATTATTAGTTTCTGCAACGCTGCAAAAAGAAAATAAATAAATGAATAAATAAAACTTTAGTTTCTATTCGATAACATAGTTTGCATGCAATAAAGAAACTAATACTTCTTTACACATATACAATAAATCAAAAACTTAAAACCAATCATATTTGCCAGAACTTTATGAAAAAATTTATTCGGATTTAAAAATTTGGCTGCGAGATCATTTGAACTCCCCTTATTTATCTCCCGACCACAGCTGGAAAATGTGACACAAGAGTCGAAAATTTCGATTAAAGAGCCAGCATCCTAAAAGAAGAGCACTCTGAAAAACTAAAAAATCTATGAGCAGCGCCGTGCGATTTCTCCGGTAGGGGAATCTCAGGCGATTAATAATAGACTAATCTCTTCTCAAAGGGAGAAGGTAAAACCTGAGAGGTTACCTCAGTCAATAGGAAACAGGCCATTTCTAAAAAAAGCCTAAACTCTGTTATTTTTGGTACCGAGGAGAAAATTGTAGAAACACCTTTACTAAGAAAAACATAAAAAGCATTTCCATGAATCATTTTTTTAATTGCATTTTCATCCCAAAAATGAACAGTGCCACTTTGATGTAGGGGCTACTATCTGGGACATACATTGCAGGGATACTATGTAAGAAGTTCAGCAGCAAGATGTCTATTCACAATACACTTGAACATCTGCATGTCAGTACAGTTGGGGAAGTAGGAACCCGGAAGGGAATTTCAAAGTCTAACAGTTCTGGGGAAGAAACTATTAGAGTAAAAGGTTTTCTGACATCTAAGGATCTCTACTGTGTAGGGGTGGGATTTTGCTGCTTGTCAGGTTTGTCCGGGTTGTTTACGTCGAGGGGCTATAAGGGCTTTTAGTTCGTCAGAGCATCTATCATTAAAATACTAGTAAGACAGGCACAGGGATGCAAGCTTAGATGACAGTTCGAGACCTATTATGTTTGCGATTCTCTTTTTAACCCTGTTCAGGAGTGAGAGACTAATAGCAGATGCACCAGCCCAAATGTGAAAACAATACCATACATAGTTTCAGGAGTAGGTAACTTTCTAGTACGGTAGAGAGAGAGTTCACCTTCCTCGCAGCAGCCTTGGCGATACCGTCGATGTATCTGGTTCAACTTATGTTTCCTGTGAACGTTAAGCCAAGGAGTTTGAACGAAGTTCTTTCAGGCAATGTATCATTAGCCATAGCTATTAGTGGTTGTGATTATTAAAGGAAACGAGCTTAGTCTTGGCAGCATTGAACGATTGATATATTTTTTGTCTCCATTCCACTATATTGAAGGTCTTCCTCTAGAGTTTCCGCCACTCACTTGGATATGTGTCAATTTGTTTTCACCTACTGCCTGTTATAGAGCGTGGTGACGTCAGCAAATATGCCCATCTTTTTTATCAGGGAGGTCATTTATGAATATCAGGAATAATAAAGACCCAAGGAACTACCCCTGAGGTACAACCGAATTTATATCATATTGTTTTGATGTAGGACTATCTAGGATAACGTGGATTCATCTCTTATGGCTTTAATTATTTAAGTATTCATCCGGTAATACCATATGATCTGATTTTTACTTGGGGGAGAGCCACTACTTATGAAGGCCTGGCATTTCTAAGATAAGGGTTAAGTGTTGGGTCGCTGGTTAGACAGCATGATCAGTAATGGTGGAACTTGTATAGGGCTAGGTTATCTAAGACGACAACTCACCAGAAACTTCATTAGATTTGAAAATTACTATGTTACTGTTAGTCGGGGAGCAGCCCCACGGTATTGCGTTCCACAGGCGGGCAGTTCTAGAAAAGGAATTTTGCTCATACAATTTTCGTTTAGTTTAAAACACATAAAGAGTGGGCGATTAAGCCCCATACGTTTGATGTAAGTAGCTAGTGCGTGCCAGAACTAATAGAAATACATTTTTACACAAGATAAATTCTGAGAACTTAGCGAAGCTCAACAGAGGTTAGATAGGCTACTAGGATTGAACCATATACATATCACTTAATAATATCCGTTTCTCACATGAATGCGCGAGGAGACGCCCAGAGTTCATGAGAATAATGTTGAGAGGCGAGAAAGACAGAAAATATCAACCGCTATGCTTGGGCAATGTGAGAGGAAAACACCGAAAGCATTGTTACACTCCAATAATTGTGTGTTGTCATTTTAAATAACTTTTGAAAAGGCTTCTGTTAAGAAAAAAATGGAGGACTTTAAGAAAAGATAAATAGGAAGGAACTAAGAGGCGTCACTAAGCAATAAGTTACAACGTATCACTATAATCAAAGGTTCTATAAGAGATATTTGGTGACGATTCATAAGGAATTTGTACATCGTTGTGTTACATCGGTATACAGGAATTAATTATGAAATCGAACCATTTCCTTTCCTGAAAGCATATATTTATTTCCTCCCACTATATTCTTAGCCAGTAGAGCCATCTGTTTTGGACACCTTTCTCCTGTCATAACATTGGACTACGTATATTTATTAGCTCTTTGAAAGAAACATGCTTTTATAGACAAAGTTCTTCCATTGAAACGAAATAATATCGAAACAAACACGTACCTATGCTAATCTTAAAAAGGTTTGGTCTGTTTATTTACTGACATTCTATCTCCAGTTTCAAGAATGATGATGATGATGATGATGATGATGATCATCATCATCATCATCATCATCATCATCATCATTCAAAGGTCTGTTTTACATGGCGTTATGTATTTGACGGCGTCAACGAATTGAGCTTCGAAACATATTTATGACTAAGTTTTATTTATTCCTGTTTCTCTAATTTCCGTAGTTACCACTCCATTCTTAAATGTCATTGCCACACAACCGACTACCCCAACTGTTGTGCATCTACTAACTCAACAATTCTCATATATTCTTTTAATATTGTCAACTCAACAAAGACTCTTGTTCTGCGCACATCTTCGGATTTAATCTTCCTTTGAGATTTTCAAATCAAAGTCTTTACGAGCTTTCAGTTTTACTCTCCATACAACACATATGACCAACTTTTATTTGTCAGGATTAATTTCCATACATACATTCCGATAAAATCTTCCCTTAGTCCACAGCAGTTACACTAGTATGTAGTAATTGCCGAATTCCCCAGATGATACCTCTATCCACTCATAACTCTTACAATTACACGAGAGCATGCTCCGATCTGTGTTCCAATATCACCAAGATAACAAAACTTGTGCACAACCTCAATAGCCTTGCCATCCACATATACTTCCTTCACATCTGAGTTATCATCTATCCCCATTGTATTGTATACAAGTTCGTTATCATGCTTTGAACCACCTGCTTTTCCATCACACTTTCTCTGTGTCTAATACTTAATTGTATTACAACAGGGTGATTTACTTTCAGCTCTATTTACACGAACTGAGCAAAGAAGTTTTTATGTTTTGAGATACTTTCACTACAACGACTGACCAAAAGATTCGTGTTGGTAACTTGTGTGGTACAAATCACCCCTATTTGAGAACTAAGTGGAATCAACCAGTCCTATGAATACCACTGGTTTCAGAGACTAAAGGGAGACATTCATACCATGTTTAACCGCATGCTACGAACATGTTCCTCTTATACCAATTTAGTGGCTCCTGTATTCTTTATGATAAATACATATTATATTTTATACTCTTTACACTACTTGTGGTTTCTGTCATTTGTGACCCGTAGCACGGGTCTGCAACAGTAACAATAACCGTTAGGTCTTTATGTTACATAGCTTTTCTCCAAGTCTTCATCTTTAATAGTGTTTCTTCCCTTAGTTCACAGGCAAACACTAAATCACCTGCATAGGTTATCTATTCTAGACAATCTGTACAAACACACCTGAATAACGCTACGGATTATTTCTTACCGCGATTGCTCTATCATCAGTTCTATCATATTGGGATGGGTGTAGTGCCATGTCGCGCATAGAAAGAAACCCTGCAACTATCTCTGGTAGGCTTTCTTGAGGCCACAACCATCTGGACAAGACGCGGCTAATATTATACTTGTATGTGCATATTCGGCATCAAACTGGCGCACATTACTCAACCCATTATCATCATTTCCACCACTACTACGCCCACCACCACCTCCACCACCATCACCACCACCACCAACAACAACAACAACAGCAAGGAGGTGATTGTGGCTCAGTGGTTAACGATATCAGCTGTTAACCTGCGTGTACCAAGTTCAAACCCAGTTCGTCTCACAGAAAAACTTTTATTCATGAACGTTGCCAACCATCATGCGATCCCTCCCGTATGTACACGATATCTTTCTAGAAATAATTCCTGCTAGAAACGAATGTCAACAAAAATCATCATCATTATCATGAATAATGTTCAAATAACAAATAAAGTTAAGAAAACAGAATAAGTTTTCAAAATGATAAACGTATGCTTAAATATTTACAGGAAACCATCTGTTAGTCATTGCGTTTTATATAAACTTTATTTGTTAAATAATTTTTAGGCAATCTAAGTTGCTTTGCTATGTGCAAACGTAACCGAAAAAAATCAAACAGAAATTGTTATCTTGAATTTAAAATTAATTTTTTTTAAATCGCCTTTAATTAATATTACTACTTATAATGTAAATATCACAAGGAAACTATTGCGTATATATAAAATAATATAATCAAATTGTATATAAATCGTACAGAATATAAGTTCATTAGACACTATTTAAAAACATATATGTAAATGAAGCTTGGTCTAGAT
The DNA here is from genome assembly GCF_053919585.1 of Euprymna scolopes. Lineage (NCBI taxonomy): Eukaryota > Metazoa > Mollusca > Cephalopoda > Sepiida > Sepiolidae > Euprymna > Euprymna scolopes. The sequence continues at coordinate 122,972,920 of NC_136494.1, forward strand.
TCTGTTGCCTAAGTTTTTCTGTCAGTATATAATGTATTTGAAAATATTTTATTGTGTGATTGAATTAATAAAACTTAAAGAATTTTGAAATTAATATAGTGTTGTTGAACGAATTAATAGTCTTGTATTCGATGAATTGTTGAACTTACCAAGTTTGGGTCTTGAAAAGAGAAACTAAAAGAATTTTCCAAGTTATGGATGCCACTAGACTATTTTTCTTTTACCCGAAACGGGTGTTCGCATTTGACGTGTCATATGAAAAATCATGCTCACACGTTGGCACAGCGGTTCCCGCCAGATCACCGCATCTAAGCAACGATGAGCCTAGCCAGTACCAGATGGGTGACCATTTGGGAAAACTAGACGCTGTATCTACCGCGTCAAGTCATAAGAAACTTTCAGGTTGGTATCTGGAGGGACATTTATTCACTGGGAGAGATGCACCCCTAGTCTTAGTTAAGACATGCATCTAGGAGAAGGTAACTCTTATAACGTCGGCAGCAGGACGTTGGATGGCCATGGAGGAGGATTAATTTCTAGCAGATCAACGGTTCTATGGTATTAAGAGTTATGTTATTTGACTCCAGCTATGCGGATGATCTAAGGACAACGGATAGGTGCAAACAGGTAAGTCAGATGCCACTGCGCTGAGGAAGATGACAACTCACCCCCTGTAATCTGCCAAGTTCAAAATCATGCGATTGTCTTCAGAGGAATCGGACCAACAATGGACCAAAGTCTATGGGGGAAATACTAACATGATTTTATCTACGATGTGAACATTCCACGATACAAGAAGAAGTCTTGTCAAATTTCGCTGAACGAAGAGTTCGGTGAATAAGATGTGCTGCATCCAGTCTCACAATGGTTATCTATATTGAGTTTTAGACAGAAAACATGTGTGAAATTCGTATGCGTTACCAGTTTCTTACCGTTACAAGAAAAGATTGCCATTTTCTCACAAGCTTTAAACGTCTTTTTGTCCTCCTTTACTCGTCGATAAGAATTCTAACAACGGATATTTTTTTTTTTACATTTATTAAATAAATTTTACTTGAGATATTTTGTTTTATTATTCCAAATATGATTTAGTCGATGATTTGATTTATAAGAAAACGAATAAATATCTTGATAAATCACGTGAGTTTTCTATTTCACTTGTCCGAGAATAATTGATGTGTAATAACGAAATAATTTTGTGTATGTATAATTTCATGAGTATAGTGCAGAAGCATCTAAATAATGAAGAATATAATTTTTTGTGTATCTATATCTAAATAAAGGAAGCATAGGAAGTCTAGTGGTCGCAACTAGCAAAGTCATGTTCTCATCGCGATCATAGGCATAACAAGGGCTGCAACTGTATAGCTCTTGTTATTCTAAGGACGAACGCGCGCGCATATACAGATAGCGTACTCATGTTGCCAATATCAATCATAGGAATTTAAAAGGTTATATATTGATATATATATATATATATATATATATATATATATATATATATATATATATATATAAACAGAATAGCTGAATAGTGATGAAATTACTATTCCATAAAAGTCAATAAGCGTTTTGAACGAAACAGACGTCATTTTTTAAACCAATTGTGTATGGAAGAATGAAATGATGAGTAGACAAATTTAGTTTTTAACGCGAAAATCAGTGAAGACCATGGTGTTAGCATTTTGAGAAAGTTATGATTTATTGATTGGTTGTTTGTTTTACGGCATATCAACTCTTTTCAGATTATTTCATGCCGAATCCAGTAATTTTGAAAAAAAATTTAATATAATATATATGTATTTTTTCAAGTCGGTTTCTATTTAACCCATAGTTGGGACCCTAACAGGTACTACCACTCCGGGTCAGAGTGAACCCGGGAACAATTGCAATTAAAGGGTGGCTTCACACTCTCCAAGGCCCGCAAGCTGGGGTCGCACCATCGGATATAGTTTAAGGTCATATCCAGGACCTTGAGAAAGTTAGAATTGCTTTTAAATTACTAGCTGCAGAATGTGATCGATAAATGTAAATCAATTAATCTGTTATTCCATTAAGCAAAAGGTAAATTGTTTGGAGTAGCTAAATAAAACGCTTATGAGAAAAAAGAATTAAAAGTGCAGCTAGTGTGAGTGTTTAGGTAAAAAATGTAGAGGAAATACAATAGCAATATCGAAAAATAAAATGATAGCAAGATTTGCAATATATCTGTGTAAAACTATTTTCCCAATGTACATGGGTAATAGTTGTCGGGGACATGTGTGTGAGATTGAAAATACCACTGACTATAAATAACTGCATTACGAACATATTTAGCGAGTTAAATATAATATCCATGAAATTGAACGAAACAATTTCATTAAAAACATACACCAACGATTAATCTAAAGCAATTCCGAAGCAGATTTGTATATGCAACTTTTGTACAAGAAAGTTATTTTTGTCTATGAAATAGTGGAATCGCTTACTTTATTTTACTTGTAAGACAACAACATTATATATTATCTGTACATAGCCTTACCTGGGATACAGTGAATTTAATATTAAAACAATACCAATGTATTGGTTATATATAGGCGAAAAGCGGGCATATACATGGAAACACAAGAGGTTAATACATAATTTTATTCATATATGGAAGAGGTGAAAAATGGTCATATAAAAGTGATAATTCATATTTAAAAATATATTAAAACCTCTCTCTATCTCTCTTTTTCTCTCTTTCTTACATTTTGAGTCTTTAGGTCAGTATTTAAAGTTCTATTCATGTCCGCAATAAGTATATTCAGAAAGAAATTAAAGTAAATTTTAACGTAAAGTATATGCTTCAAGAATAAAAATCAATTCTTATCAGAATGAAATATCGATTAAATGAAATGCATTCATGTCTAAAATGGACAATGTGATGTTTCTTTATATACTAGAATATATATATATATATATATATATATATATATATATATATATATATATATATATATATATACGAGCAAAAGTACCCGTCGTTGACTGGGTTCAAAAACAGCATACAGAGAATGGACTCTGATTTATGAAAGTATGATAAATTATGAAAAGGAAGGGTTGTAAAGAGATATCTTCGTATTTGGGGGTATCAAAACCAAAGCAAAATATGATGAAAGTAAAAATAAAATAGATAAACCCCATAATTTATTATACCATACATGTTCACACTGAAACACTTATCACAATATTCTGTGGATCTATATTAAAAATCCTTGTTAAACTTTGTGACATATTTCCGTTCTATGGAGGTAAGGCGCGAACGAACACCCCATAATTTTATTATACCACATTTTTTCAAACTGAAACATAATTATCAATGTATACTTACACAGATAGATATAAAACGTCTTTATTAAAGTTTGTGTCTATTTCCATTCTATGGAAGCCATGCGCGAAACTGACCCCACAATTTTATTAAACCATCCCTATTTAAGTTAAAACATACTTATCAAAGTATTATTATGTACATCAATATCAAAAACACTTGTAAACGTTTTTTTTTTTAATTTTAAATTTTTTTATTTCCATACTTTGGGGGCCAGGCGCGAACGCAGACCCTACAATTTTTATGAACTACTGTTCTGCTAGATCAAACATACCCATTCCTGATCCTCGATACATATTCTAGCATTATATATAATCAGTTTTTTAAAATAGTCAACCATATAGGAGCCTATTCGTGACCACACACACACACACACACACACACACACACACACACGCACACACACACACAGACGTTCAGCTTTATATTATAGATTAGGTTAGTGCAAAAATAATGTCGCTTTTTGACGTTCAACAAGATCATGCCTCCTTTCATAATAAACTTTATTAATCGAAATAAGAACTATTAGAATCGACACATTTTTGCCAACGAGAAACAAGTTTATTTATCTCATTAGCATAGAAATCTGGAATTCTGGAAGGGATGAAAACATCGAAGGTAGATTCAATATCATGTGTTTATTTTCCTAATATTACGTTGTGATTTGGCTTTCAAGCGCATTTGATGCGTATTTTATTTTACTCAAATTAAATCAACGTTTCTATATAGAATTCACTCCCTTGAAACTACATTGGTTTGTTCCAATGTTTTTATAGCCGGTGATGAGTTGTTTCTAACCACGAGGTTTTCTGTTCAAAACTTCTTGTAGGAAATAATAAATTTAATTTTAGAGTTGCTATCAATAGGCGTCAAATATCTACGGACGATATTTTTAATTACATTTTCTTCGATTCTGAAGTAAGGCATCATTTGATTTTGGTAAAATATATTAATGGTGTTTGCATTACGGTGCTGGTTAATATTATTTGGGTTTTCAAGGGATTTTAACATTAGTTTTATTTATTCATTAACAATGTAATTCGGAAAGTGATTGTTGATGAATACTTGTTTAATGATTTTTTTTATTTCAATGAGTAGTGCATATCAGTTTTGAAGCATTTTTGCACAGGAAAGTGTTGAGATACTTGAAAATGCTTGGGCGAGAGGTCCGGTGAATATGGCGGATGAGGCAGAGTCTCGTATCTCAATTCATTCAGCTTCTGCAAGGTCAGTTGAGCAACATACCGATGAACGTTGTCATGGAGGAAAATTGGTCCCTTCCTATTGACTAATCGCGGGCACACACGTTGGTGCATGTTGTAAATTCGTCGGCAGTACTTCTCCGCCGTAATCGTTTCGCTGGATTCAAGAAGCTGTGATGGATGAGACAGGCTGCAGCCCACCAAACAGTCACCACAACTCCGGCATCCAACCACTTGCCGAACGTCGCCGGTTGTCGTAAAGGATCCACTTCTCATCACACGTCACAATCCGCTCGAGAAATTGGTCGTTTTTGTTGCGCAAAAGGGGCATAGAAGGCACCACCAAACGACGATTTTTTTTTTATTATCGTTCAATTCATACGACACCCATTTATCCAACTTTTTTGACTTCCCTATTTGCTTTAACTTGCGAACGAGTGGCCAAACTCGAATTCAGCAGCAACTTCTCGTGCGATTTTGCGAGGATTGGCTTCAATTAAGGCTTTCAAATGTTCGTTATAAACCGCAGTCCGGCCGGCCGCGACCGTTTTCATTTTCGATGCTCTCGTCACTATTGCGAAATTTCTTGACCCACCGTTGTACTACGCCTTCGTTAATGGTTCCTGGACCAAACTCCTCATTGATATTACGAGCTGTCTCGTCAGCTTTTCGGCCTAGTTTGAACTGGAACAGCAAAATCGTGCAGATTTGAATTTTGTCCATGTCGATAATCTTGCAAAAAATGAATCAAGAGATTGAGAATGGTAACGAATAAGATGATCTGATAGGGCGGAAACGCGGTTGAAAAATATATATGGCAATTAAGCTACACAGAATATTCCGCGTTTCATTCTCGTGAGAATTCGTCATATGTATTTAAAACATGTATGATTACAAGTTTACATCTACATGTGTGTGTGTGTGTTCAATATCTCATACGTTATCACAAAGTCAAATGCGTAACTCTAACGAAATATGATAGGGAAGTTGCAAAGTTATTCTTTCAATACACGAAAATCTGTTAACTCATGTAAATTTCGAACGTTAATAATATATTTTTAATAGATTTACATTTCCACTGTTTTTATACGAAACAATCCGCACAGAAAGACACACTCTCTAGACACACACACCGTGTATTTGTGTGCGTGTAGCATGTGTGTGTGTGTGTGTGTGTGTGTGTGTGTGTGTGAATGAGAATATCTCAAAACTTAATTTTCCCACCAAATTCCAAACATTAACGAAATTTGACAAGATGCATTCTAACGGAAGTCCTTATGACATTTTTCCTTAGAATTTAAATAATACGCTGCCAAACATATTTGTTTTAATTGAAGTATTTCTAAGATAATAGTACATAACTTATCTGAAAGAATGCCAAAAATAAGTAAAAACATGAAATGAAAATCTTGAAAAGTATTTAATATTACGTTCACTCCTGTTTGTGCAAGCTTCTTACCACGTTTACTATTTATTCAGACGCGTATAATAATTAAAAGTTATATAATGGCAACCAACACGGATTGTGGGATTGTGGCATGCCGTTTTCAAATTGTCTGCATTATTTTCCCTAAACGTTTGGGAAAGTATAAATCCATACACTCAAAGAGTTAATGCGTTATGCTAACTCTACTCTGAGACATTGCTTTATTCCTCTAGCATAGGTCCGCCGAGTTGGGGTTAGAGTAAGGGTTAACGTCGATTTGCCGAATCACGCGGCTTGCATACCACGCTACACGGTTCCCTTTTAGCGCGATTTAATAAATTTTTAATTATGGCCATTTTGTATTTATGTGGGCACTCCCTCTTAAAGTGAAATGATATCATCCACAAAACAAGAACTAATGTACTTGCCAACGCACTGTTCCAACATTTCAAAATACAACCGCGGAGTAACTACGCGCGGCTATTTACAGACATACATTTCACTGGCCGAAGGCCACTCACTGGCCTGCGCGCCCTACGGGGCCCTGGCGACAAGATCAAAGTGTAGTATCTGTTCCGGCAGATGCTGCAAGTTATGACTAGCAAAGACCAGATGTGGGGGCAACCCCACATGCCTGACCATTAACCAGCTCCCATTTCCCACCTCTCGGGAGCTGGTCCCCATTTTCCCTTCCCCCTCCCTTCACTCCTCACATTAAAAATCGGCCTTGTGCCTAATTTGCTCGGTGGGGGAGCAAATAAATACCATCTGTTCCGACAGATACTGCACTTAAGATAATTTGTACCAGTCAATGGAGGGGAAACCCTCTATACTGGGACAATTATTATTTTTGGTAACCAGAGTGCCCCCTTTTTGCCTACTTTTAGGGGAGCTGGTTTTTTCCTCACATTAAAAACGGCCTTGTGCCTAATTTGCTCAGTGGGGGAGCAAATAAATACCATCTGTTCCGACAGATACTGCAAGCAAAGACCAGATGTGGGGGCAACCCTACATACCTGACCTTTAACCAGCTCCCATTTCCCACCTCTCGGGAGCTGGTCCCCTTTTTCCCTTCCCCCTCCCTTCACTCCTCACATTAAAAATTGGCCTTGTGCCTAATTTGCTCAGTGGGGGAGCAAATAAATACCATCTGTTCCGACAGATACTGCAAGCTATGACTAGCTATGACTAGCAAAGACCAGATGTGGGGGCAACCCCACATGCCTGACCATTAACCAGCTCCCATTTCCCACCTCTCGGGAGCTGGTCCCCTTTTTCCCTTCCCCTTCCCTTCACTCCTCACATTAAAAATCGGCCTTGTGCCTAATTTGCTCGGTGGGGGAGCAAATAAATACCATCTGTTCCGGCAGATGCTGCAAGTTATGACTAGCAAAGACCAGATGTGGGGGCAACCCCACATGCCTGACCATTAACCAGCTCCCATTTCCCACCTCTCGGGAGCTGGTCCCCTTTTTCCCTTCCCCCTCCCTTCACTCCTCACATTAAAAATCGGCCTTGTGCCTAATTTGCTCGGTGGGGGAGCAAATAAATACCATCTGTTCCGACAGATACTGCACTTAAGATAATTTGTACCAGTCAATGGAGGGGAAACCCTCTATACTGGGACAATTATTATTTTTGGTAACCAGAGTGCCCCCTTTTTGCCTACTTTTAGGGGAGCTGGTTTTTTCCTCACATTAAAAACGGCCTTGTGCCTAATTTGCTCAGTGGGGGAGCAAATAAATACCATCTGTTCCGACAGATACTGCAAGCAAAGACCAGATGTGGGGGCAACCCTACATACCTGACCTTTAACCAGCTCCCATTTCCCACCTCTCGGGAGCTGGTCCCCTTTTTCCCTTCCCCCTCCCTTCACTCCTCACATTAAAAATTGGCCTTGTGCCTAATTTGCTCAGTGGGGGAGCAAATAAATACCATCTGTTCCGACAGATACTGCAAGCTATGACTAGCTATGACTAGCAAAGACCAGATGTGGGGGCAACCCCACATGCCTGACCATTAACCAGCTCCCATTTCCCACCTCTCGGGAGCTGGTCCCCTTTTTCCCTTCCCCTTCCCTTCACTCCTCACATTAAAAATCGGCCTTGTGCCTAATTTGCTCGGTGGGGGAGCAAATAAACACCATCTGTTCCGACAGATACTGCAAGCAAAGACCAGATGTAGGGGCAACCCTACATACCTGACCTTTAACCAGCTCCCATTTCCCACCTCTCGGGAGCTGGTCCCCTTTTTCCCTTCCCCCTCCCTTCACTCCTCACATTAAAAATTGGCCTTGTGCCTAATTTGCTCAGTGGGGGAGCAAATAAATACCATCTGTTCCGACAGATACTGCAAGCTATGACTAGCTATGACTAGCAAAGACCAGATGTGGGGGCAACCCCACATGCCTGACCATTAACCAGCTCCCATTTCCCACCTCTCGGGAGCTGGTCCCCTTTTTCCCTTCCCCCTCCCTTCACTCCTCACATTAAAAATCGGCCTTGTGCCTAATTTGCTCGGTGGGGGAGCAAATAAATACCATCTGTTCCGACAGATACTGCAAGCAAAGACCAGATCTGGGGGCAACCCCACATACCTGACCTTTAACCAGCTCCCATTTCCCACCTCTCGGGAGCTGGTCCCCTTTTTCCCTTCCCCCTCCCTTCACTCCTCACATTAAAAATTGCCCTTGTGCCTAATTTGCTCGGTGGGGGAGCAAATAAATACCTACAGACAGACATTTCTTTCTCCAACTTAACAACATGCACAGAAAGAAAAAGAAAGAAAACAACATACTGAAGATGGAGTATAGCTCCGAAATATATTTATGTTATCAGTTTCAAACAAGTGAAATATTTGTTTATTTTCTTAATATTACGTTGTGATTTGGCTTTCAAGCGCACTTGATGCGTATTTTATTTTATTCAATGTAGTGTATAGATTCAAATGCTCTCTGAGAAAATGTAACTCCGAAAATAAATATATGAATAATGCATACATTGGGCATACAACAACAACGTTGTCCCGGCGCTTAAACAACACTAGCGCTATGTATCAATATTTGATTAAATAACACAACTGCCCCCTTCCAATCTTAGAAAGGTCATCGTCGACAACAGAAAAATGATAAAACGTGAAAATAATAATAAAAAATTAAACATTTATAAAGCGTCATATATTAGAACTTATCACCTTACTATAAATAATATTGCATTCGGGAAAAGCAGCAATGTGCTAAAATGCCTTGCGTAGCGTTTAAGAGACGGACTTTGCCAATAGTGCCCACGAACTTGCTGATTTTAGTCGACCTATATTTTTCATCGCCTTCTCATAGACTTTATATATTTTAACTTACCATCACCTTATGCGGGTTAATGTATATTTTACTTTCACTTTTTAATTTCGTCCTTTGCACTTTTACTTCCTCAACACCTGAAGATGATTCATGGACGAATCGAAAGCGCTCGTGACAGTAACAACTATGGAACCTTTATTAATATTTTGGATTTTGATATAAAAAAAGATTATACGGAAAATAAAAAAAATTAGAAAAAATCATAACGCAATGTGTTTCAGTTGCATTTAATGATGTTTGCTTGAATGAAAAAATGCTGCCTAAATATACCAATATATATATATACACACACACCCACATATATATATAAGCTTAATTGCCATATGTATTTTTATAACTCATTATCTAGCTCTACCTATCTATTGAGCACTGCTGAAGTAAATACTTCAAGTTTACGCATAAAATTATACTTTCGTATATTAATTTATGTGATTAAATGAAGTAGTCAAGTCATAAGTATATATATATATATATATATATATATATGTGTGTGTGTGTGTGTGTGTGTGTGTGTGTGTGTGACCATTATGTTTTAAAACTATATTTATATGCTGTAAGTCGTATTATATACATATATATGCACACACACAGCCGTAAAAATCTTCAGACAAGTTGGCTTTTTCCATGTTTCAATCTACGTAGAAAGAAAGCGCATCTTCTCTACTAATGATAAATAGATAAAATACATTTAAATGCATAAAATGTATTTATATTTGTAACTCTAAACGCAGACATATAATACATGTTGTATAAATTAAGCAATATGCTGATTAAAACAGGGATCAACAGTAAAAAAAATTCGGCATGAATTTTACGTAAGAATATGTCGCATATTTAGAGCCTAATCCGTCTTACATAGTTAGCAACATTAAACGTACCATAGTGTAAACAGTTAGTGTCTTTAATTGACTGTGGAATAACAAACCATTCCACTAGTGATAATAAGTAAAGCCGTTCTATAATAATGTGTAAGCGATGTCATTTTTAACGAGTTTGACACCATCAGTTTTATAATTTAATCACCATCTGGATCCAAATAGACAGCAGCTGTTATTTTTTTTTATTTGTTTACGTCTGCAGTGCATGTAATTAGGAAATAGTATATCCATTTAACCAAACTTTATTTATTTGTCAGCCGTCCATATGACAGCAACAAAAGCAGAAAGCTGGTGAATTGTTGACTCGCTGTTGCCGGGGAATCTCCACAGACGCCCGACATCTCGTGTCGATGGGCTTCGAAGTCGTACGCAGATACTAGGTGGACATGTTGTTGCGTAGGCTGATTAATACAGTTAGCTAATACGAACAGGCACGTCATGTGTATTGAGAACATAGCGAGAAATTAAACCGTAAAGATGACAGATTAAGCAGGAAAGAGCAAGTCACTCTGAGCAGACTACTCAGTGACCCAAAGATTACACCAAAATCAATCGGGCGGTGGATACCGTCTGTTGAGAATGCGACCTACGTGAAGACACAGCGGGGCATGTCATGTACTCGCATCCACCGACCTTCCGTCGAATCACCACCTCCAGATACTCTATCAACCAACCCCTTGCTAGTACAGACAACGTAGCAGAGAAGGGTTCAAACCCTAGACCTTCCCGGCGAATCACAGCCTGACCTTCTAAATTTCAACTAACTTTATCCATTCTACTCTTTCATCTATCTGCAAAGCCTTGATCTCTCTACTAATTATATAGGAATCACAACGATAGCAAATGAAAATAAGCGGTAAATAAGCATAAAACACTGACATTAATGAACCACTCGGTATGTACAAGCGATATTGACTGAATCTCGGCGAACTGTTTCGGTCGAAAGTAGCCTACTAAGATGTTGATTCAACTCAAAAAGATTTAGCGACAGTAGTCTGATTGTTAATCCTTACAGTGTGCTTTATGCCTGTCGATATATGTTAGTTTATTTAGAAGCCCAATAATAATTGCAATTCAGTTGATATATTTATATACTATTTTTATAAATATGTAAAAAGTTAACCAATAAATAAAAAGGCGTTTTTTTCTGTGTCCGAGAAAAGTGTAATCTCCAGTATTTATAGTTGGTTTCCTCATTCACATGCTGTTAGTGTCGGCCTAGAATCGTGTGCCAAAAATACCCATAAAATATTTTTGTAGCAAGAAGTGAGAAGGAACGGGAGCGCCCGAAAGACAGACAGCCACTATGCCCCTCTTTCTCGCTTATGCCCGTTCGTAGGGGGCGCGGGTGTTTTAGTCACCTTCTGATGATCGAGACGTTTTTTTTTTTAAATTAAATAACGCACGTTTGCCATTTATTACATCTCCCTTTCAGTTTTGAGTGTTTTGTGATTAACCTTAGTCCCAGCACTAAGATTTAGAGTATAGTTTCACTCTGCTTTGTCTTGGACAAGGGCAGGGAAATTCACTACTGGAAATGCGTCGCCCAACTATAAACTCATAAAATAGCAGACCCATAGAGGCGGAGATCCTAATATGATACCGAATCGCGTATGCGCTTATATCCCCGTTAAAGATTCTGTGCATATGGTTAAAGAATGAAGCGAGAATGGCATGGTGGTAGAAAACACAAAAGCTCAACTAAAGCAAACAAAAAAAGGGGAGAGAATAAAGGGCAAATATGGTAGAGGAAAGTCTTTAAAAACTCTTGGTACCAAGAAGGGCCATCAGGGCTAAGTTCACATGACACCGGAAACTGACAGTCAATGACTTCGTAAGTCGGGAGGATTTCTTGTTAGCCCAAGTAAAGATATAAGGAGGAATCACCAACATGAGGATTGGATGTATTGCATAAATATGTTAATTTCAAAGTAATTTGGCGATAATTGAATGGGCTGGTTCTTTCGTTAGAATTCTTTAAAACTAGTACAACCGAAGCATTTTTCCAGCAGTCGTGAAAGCAAGATTCCTTAAGACATTTGTTGAAGAGAACCGGGACAACCTTAGTGGAGCAGTTTAAAAAAATAGTATAATACAAACGTTTACCTAAAAAGGGTATTGTCGTCTCGTAAAAGTATACAAATGCGTTGTAGTTCATAAATTATATTCTATGAAGATGAGAAAAACGTTAGTTAAAACAGTCTACGCTCTTTACTTTTCTTATCAAATAAATAAATGATTCTGCGGTACAGGGTTTCCCTTTAAATCATTTTGAATTGTCTGAATTTTTCGGTATCGCATATGAAGACTTAATTAGCCTTGAAATGCCAGAGTTTGTCTTGGTTATTATACAGGAAACCTATCTCTCCTCGAAAGGAATAACAAAAAAGAAAGAAAAAATTATGTCCTCATTGTTTGTGCAATAATCTAATAATTGTGTCGAGACGATAGAGAATGACAGAAACGGGCTTTTCAAAACTAGATATAAAAAGAGTAATAGAGAAAAAGGTAGGGATAAGAAAGAGAAAAAGAAAAAAGTGAGAGAGAGAGGGACACGATTAAAAGGCGGTTAGACCGAGTAAATGGAACAGTAAAACAGCAGAACATACTTTGTAAACAAGGAAAGAGAAATAGAAGAAATAGTGAATAAGCAAGGAAAGACATACATGCAAACGCACACACACACACACACACACACACACACACACACACACACACACACACACACACACACACACATATATATATATGATGTATAAGATATATATTATATAATATAATAGGAGAAGATCCAACATTGCTCGGGATTGAGTGAGTATAAACGAATGTTTAACCCTTCTAATACTTTAATATTGATTAAAACATGCGAGATCACACATTTACCAAACAAATCGATTGATTACCTGCTCTAGTCACATGTCTCCTCGCAGGGACTAAGCCCACGATACATTGTATAATAAACGGAAACTTGAAATACTAGAAGCATTACTAATAAAATCTAAATAAAACAATTATTAATAAAATAATCTTTAGCAATAGTAATAACACCCTGAAGTGTTCATAGGGTTATTTATTTCAATAATTTTGCAAACATTTAAGGATGCTATTAATTTTAACCCATGGAAAAAAGGATAAATAATTAACTAATTTAAACCAATGAAAAAAGGATAAATGAGTAACTAATTTTAACCAATGAAAAAAGGATTAATAATTAACTAATTTTAACCAATGGAAAAAAGGATGATTAATCAACCAATGACGCGAAAAATAAAAACAAAACAAAAACTTTATAAATTGTTCAAAACCAGTTAGATTAATTTATCTCTGACAATGAATCCTGAAGGATATGAAAGTACTCGGACTTGTGATAAATATGGTGATTACATCAGCCAGTTTTCGTCAGAATTGATGACTGTTATTCGGAAGTTGGAAAAGATCGAAAATAGAATTAATAGACAAAAAAACGTCTATTTTATTTAATGAAATATGCTATATATATATATATATATATATATATATATATATATATATATATATATATTATATTAAAATTTCATTAAAAATATAATTTTTACAAACGAAAAGTTATTTTTGGAACAAAGAATACAATTCAAAGTAACTTCCTTCATCCATGGATTTTCGATGTAGACTCATTTCTTCAGAGGAATCATTAGCAAAATACTAAATCTGCTGGTATTTAATTTGGTATTCAGCACATACATAGAAAATATATTAAAGATTAAATCTTTTTAATGGACATAGAGAAAGAAAATAAGGGTTAAAACAAAAAAAAAAGGATATGAGATTTTGATATCCGAATGGAATTGTAATCCTTGAATATAATGGAATGATGTTATTAGATTCCAAATTGGTTGAAGAAATTCGCATTGAAGGTAAATTCTAATTCTTTCCGATATAGCATTTTTTTTGTCATTTAACAGAAAAATATGCTCAATGGTGTTTTTTTTTTAAAGCATACCGTTTATTTTTTAATTTTAAAGTCTCTAAATTGTTTTAATTTTTAATTTTATATTGGTATCTTTTTAGTTTTATCTTTATTTTAACCCCCGCTTAAAATATCGGATTTAAACTTTTAAAAATTCCAGCTGTCTGTAAAAACAAAATTTTCATCATCCCATAAAAGTAAAGTATAAAAAAATCATGTTGGTTCGAGAGTCTGATGATGATTAAAACTATGGCTCAAACGTGTTTTTTTAAAATTTATAGCCGAATTATATTTGTGTAAATAAAACATTTTATTACAAGCAAATGCGCATGTGTGTGAGAGACAAAATAGGGAAGAACAGCGACTAAAATGTTTTGAACTAGCATAACTTTGAACTTGAATTCAATTATCTTGAGCCATTCATCCGAAAACAATAAAACAAAAACAAATCGCCATAACTATTTTCACCGCATTTTTCAAATGAAAGAAAATGAATCATAACTTGTGTATCCATTCATTTTGCTTTCTCTCTCTATCTCTCTTTATCTCTTTCTATCTCTCTCCATATCTTTCTATCTCTTTCTATCTCTCTCTATATCTTTCTATCTCTCTATGTCTCACTCTATCTCTTTTTAACTTACTGCCTTTCTTTTTCATACGTTCTTTACGTCGTCTATTTCACCTCACTACGTTGTCCTTGTTTTCTCTTTCCAAGATTTTCCAGTTCTCTTTCGTTTATTTTCCTATTTATTTTTATATTTACCACACTACTCGTCGACTTACGGAGAAGATATGCCAAATTCATATTCACGAAGACAAAAAAAAAAGTCATATACATGAGGTTTTAACTCGTTGTGCATCTGGAAACATTTTTGTTCTCCCGGCACGTAATTCTTCTTGGGAACAGTTGTCTTTACAGGTTTTACCTGATTTGGCAATAGTTTGTCAAAGACTGACCGTATTTTTCTCGCGAACATCACTTCCACCAGAGAAATCTAGGATGGTGTATGCTCGTTAGGGGTTATGCACCTAAAGAAATTGTTGCTTTTTCGGATGGAGTGTCCTTTGCCTTTATCAAATCTCTGTTCAAGGTGTCCACAAATTTTTCGGCCTATCCGTTTGATCTGGGGTAGTAAGTCGGAGTTGTGATGTGAGGCTTTATGTCCGTTGCGTCTGCGCTAATAACATTTCCGGGACCGGTACGGACAATCCTTCTGCCAGTTTTCCACATCCTTGGCATGGATAACGGGGTAACTCAGGCTTATTTTGGGATTTTTCCGGAGGGTTAGGGTTAGCATTCGCTTGACTGTTTGGAGAGTAAAATATTTTGTTACGTTGTACCTTTCTAATGTATGCTACACCTGCCCCTTCTATATTTTTGGCATCTTGCTTTTTCGAGATGATTCTTTGACATTCCTAAACCAAATTTTCAAGGGCCATGTTTAGTTCTTTTTCCAATCTTTCGTGCCCGGCGTCTGAATTCAACGTCCTTGGTCGACACTATGCCTTAAATGAAAATCAGCCCCTAAAAATTGTCGGCCGTCAATGAGAATAGTTCGAAGTCATCACAATGTCTATAAACGACTAAAGTAAATGTAGTGTAATCTTGGTCTTCTCTGCGTGTTAGGTTAATGCATCTTCATCTTTTATGGAAGAAGCTGATTTTTTGGACAGTATAACCCCATCAAAGATTTCACTACCTCGTCGAAGGACAATTCGCTCGTCTGTTTATGGGTGATTTAGTCCACGAACTTATTATGTTCTACAGCTCCCAATTTTTGTAATAAAACATGAACCTTCATTTGCTTGCTCCATAACTTGCAATCAATTCTTAATACGTCACCAAATCTGCGAAAATAGCCTTCAAAAGTCCACTCCTCTGCAGATAACAAAAGACAATTGAGAATTTATTTTAACGCGAAAAAAAATACGAGGAAATTTGAGTCCAAAAGAATTTAGAATAATAAAACGAATTAAAATCCTTTTTCGTAGCAACAATCCGGTCGAGTTTTCACGTTGTTGTCCTGAATTCTCGTAATGGAATGCATGCGGTTTCGATCTTTCGTAGAATCGATATACTTTTTTGTCTTTTCTCGTTGTTTTACAGATAAAACGAAAATCATGCAGACTATCGATTATATCGCACCGTATAAAAACAACACTAGCGAATAAATACTGGGAACTAAAAGAAAGCGGACATTCGCCGGTAGTCGAATGGAAAATAATGAGACAAGCTACCACGTGCAGACATTTAGACGACCCATGTAAATTATGCCTCCATGAAAAATTTGCTATCCTGTACTTTAAAGAACCTCACAATCTATTAAACTGTAGACGAGAAATAGCAAACAACTGTGTTCACAAAATAAAACTTACTCTAGGATAGCGATACAAAATAGCTTTAAAACTAACAATAACAATAGAAAAAAAACAAATAAATAAATGAAATAAACATGAATATACATAAAGGATCACACATATATGTATGCATATATATATATGTATATATATATGTGCATGTGTGTGTACACATAGGTATATATTTATATATATATAAAAAAGGAAGTAAAACGTCTACTTTAAACCACTAACCTAGTTCTAAAACAGATCCTTTGTTCGATAAAATGCATGCCCATTGGATGATAGGAAGGGGCGCGGTGGATACTAAAAAGCTAATTGGCTAACTAGAAATCCTCAACATATATAAAACCAAGAAGCAACCACAGAATTCGCGCATGAGCCTGACGAATCCTATAGTGGATGAAACGCAGAATATTCAGTGTAGCTTAATCGCCATATATATTTTATAAATTACTAACTATATATATATAAATATATATATATATATATATATATATATATATATACATAATCTCCAATACTAATGATTACTACGATATTATCCCATTGATTACTGTACACGCAATAACCCTTATCCCCGAGTGGCTTCCGGGCCTTGATAAGTGGTGACCTCCATGTAAAAAAAAAGATGAAAATACGAATGTGTGAATATTTTCAAATAGATCTTATCTTGATAGGGATGCTAAATATTCTTGATAGAACATTAATAAATGGAGAAATTTTAATGATGTTTGATAAAAAATAGTTCCAGCACTAACCGAATGTATACAAGCGCAATTACAAAGTTTTCAATCTTTATACTGAACAATAGATTTCTTCTACTCTACTTGACTATTCATTACATCTAAAGAGAAAATTATAAATTTTCGAAACTCCATGTGATAAGAAAAAACGTCTACAATATTCCCCGTCTTTAAAAATTTGACGGTTCAATAAATAATGTAAATCTTTCATCCGTCATCACTTAATTTCCCTTATATTTGTTATACCGGCCTTCCTTGAACAGGGGAATTTACACCGATTAACACTATAAATAGCGCTAGTAATTCCAACACCGGTGAGAGAGATGCGACTGCACTTCAACTGCTAGTCGAGTGCCCAGCAGATATACACGCTTTCCTATCTTTGTACATTATTGTTAATACACTTGTTCCTTAACCGAACCTCGACTTGATTGTTCTTATTTTCACTGTTGTTCCACGACACAAGTGATTGGCGACAAGGAATCGAAACGACCATCACTTCAGAGAATCACCAAAAGTGATTCAAATAAAGATTCGTAAAATCTTTACGGCAGAAGACCTTCGTCATTTCAACAGATATTTGGATACGCGAGGATTAACGGCGAATTAATTACTACAATAGTAATTTGACGACGGGGGGGGGGGGGGGAACTTGCTACCAAAATCTACAGCGAAAAACGCGAATGTTGTCAATTATTTAATAATTGAAAACACTTACCAAATATTTTAGAAAGGGGAAAATGGTTAATTTTTTCTTCACCAGAAGCCATTTTCCCTACGGTAAGAATTTTCTTCTGCAAAGTTAAATGTCCAAAACCAACTAGCAAATACCGTGTACGCTTATTGTTATTTCGGTAACATCTGGGATTTGAAGAAAAAACACGCTTTATTTTGTCAAGAGAAAAAAGAGACAGACCGCTGAAAAATAATTATTCGCGTACGTAATTTGTGCTTAGCAAACACGTACAAAATCAAGCCATTTTTTGCAAAAGGCAAAGAGGGTTAAAAAAAAAAGAAAAAAAAAAGAAAAACAAAAAAACAAACAAAATGTTTCCCATACGAATTCGTCGGATATTTAAAGTGTCGGATTTTATTTTTGCTACGTAAAAACGCGTGCAAATATAAAATGTTAAACAAATGTTATTTCGCTGGATTGTTTCTAGTAATACTAGAGATATAGCGTTCAACAAATTAAATTACAAAAGGACTGCTAAACTGTTGTTCTACAAACAAAAGAATTGGGAAAGAAAACTTGGTTGATTTTTTTTTTTTACTAAGGTATATTTATTTAATACAAGCGTAAATTGTAAATTGAATTCGTATGATGGATGCGAAATTTAAAGATTCACTGTTGGAATTGTTCCAATTCCAGGCAGAGCAAAAGCAACAAATTCAACAACAAGTAGAAAGGGAAGAGAGATTTAAACAAGCATTTGAAAAAAATGCTTCAACAACAGAAAGGCTTCGAGGAAATATTGATGAAAACACAGGAGGAACAAAGAAAAATTCTGGAGGCGACACAGTTAACTAAAGCGGACGATAATCATAACGCATTTTATCAAAGATCTGTGTGGGCCGCTATTGAAAATTTCAATTATAATCTAGAAGATGATGTCACTTTCGTCCAGTACTATAGACGATATGAGAATATTTTTATATCGGATTGTGGTACCTGGTCAGACGCGAAAAAGTTAGGAATTTGCCAAGGAAATTGGGAACAGCCGAGCATACAAAGTTCGTGAATTTTATTCTCTCAAAAAAGACCAGTGAATTGAGCTTCCAAGAAACAGTTACGCTACTTACAGAACTGTTTTCTGCAAAACCGTCTCTTTTCCATAGGCGATATAAATGTATGAATGTTACTAGAAGAGAGGAAGACGACTAAACTACTTATGCAAGTATAGTGAACAAGCATTGCAACGGTTTTTAACTGAAGGAATTATCAGCAGATAATTTTAAATGTTTAATAATTGTGCAAGGGCTGGTCTTAAATAAAGACGCTAAAATCAGGCGTTGTGTTTTAAATAAACTCGAAAACGAACCGAATTTAAAACTACAAAACTTAGCGGAAGACTGTGAACGGTTTATTGCGTTGAAACAAGATAGTCGTTACATGGAGGAAAGCGGAGTGTCGCATATTAAAAAGATCCATCAAAAGAAAAATTCGACTTCAAAAAATAACCAGAGAAAGAAACAGGGAAAAGATACACCTGGACAATGTTGGAGGTGTGGAAATAAACATTGGTACAATGAGTGTCCCTACAAATTTAAACAATGTGACAACTATCACCAGAAAGGGCATAAAGCATCACATTGTAGAAAAAAATCTGGTAGAAAGACATCCATTAAACTTACGAAAATTGAATCTGAGGAACAAAATATCCAGAAATATGTACAGGTCAAAATATTTAAAAAGAAAGTAAGCCTACAGCTTGATAGTGGTCTGACATTCCTATTATTAATGTAACGACATGGAAGAGGCTTGGGAGACCCACTATGATTAAATCACATAAAACGGCGAGAAGCGTCAGTGGCGAAAAATTACCTTCGAAGGAGAATTATTGACGAATATTTTTTTTCCAGAACAGGGCCGAAAAACAAGAATTTTTGTCATGCGAAAATCAAACAACCTTTTTGGAACTGATCTGTTCGAAACGTTTAGACTATGGGATCTGCTTCTAAGCTCATTTTGCCAAAAGGTTGAGGATTCGAATTTGGGTGCAGAAAAACTTATAAGGGAGTTAAAAAAGAATTTGCCAGACGTATTGTCAGGCTGTTTGGGAAGATGTACAAAAGCGGTATCAAAATTTGACGTAAAAGTAAATGAACAGCCAGTGTTCAGAAAGAAAAGAAATGTTCCATACGCCGTTATAGAACAGATAGACGGTGAATTAGAAAGACTCGAAAACATGGATGTCATCGGAAAAATTGATCACAGTGAGTGGGCTGCACCAACGGTTTACATCAAAAAGAAGAGTAAGGAGATTCGGGTTTGCGCTGACTTCGCGACAGGCTTTAACAGAGCACCATTACCCTCTTGCGAGCAATGAAGAGATATTTGCAAAACTGAGTGGAGGTAAATATTTTTATAAAATCAACCTCAGTGACGCGTACTTACAAGTTCCAATCGAGTAGGAGTGTTCAAAGCTGCTATGTATCAATACCCATAAGAGATTGTACAAGTTTAACAGATTTCCTTTTAGGGTCAAAGTCGCCCCTGCGATTTTTCAGCAAATTATGGACATTATGTTAAATCGGTTGGATTTCGCAGTAGGGTACCCGGACGATGTGTTAATGAAAAGCGCTAGCAAGGAACAACACAAAGCTCATGTAAACCAAGTATTCAAAAGGATCCAGGAGTATGGATTTAAAGTAAAACAGGATAAATGTACATTGTTCATTGAGAAAATAAATAAAATACTTGGGGCAAATCATCGATAAACATGGAAGAAAGCCGGATCCAGATAGATCGAGTGCAATAAAGAATATGTCTGCTCCAGAAAATATTGCGTCTTTACAAATTACTACAATGTATTTGTGCCAAATATGCATAAACTAAGGTCGCCTTTAAATGAACTGTTAAGGAAAGACCAAAAATGGGTCTGGACGCAAGAGTGAGAAGAAGCATTTCGGGGAATTAAAGAGACTTTAACGTATAATTTGTTTCTGACACATTATAATCCCAAGCGTGAAATTATAGTTGCAAGCGATGCCAGCTTCTATGGCATAGGAGCATGCATTTTACACAAAATGGATGATGGAAAAGTGAAACCCATAGCACATTCATCCCGATCACTTTTGCCAGCCGAAAAGGACTACTCACAAATTGAAAAAGAGGCGCTATGCATTATATTAGCAGTAAATAAATTTCATCTTTCATGCACGGTAGGCAATTTCTATTACAAACAGACCACAAGCCATTATTGTACCATCTAAAAAATTTGGTCATGCAGACGGGTTATCGAGGTTAATACCTAAGCAGACAGAACTATTGGAGGATATGGTAATAGCAGCCATTCAAGCGGAAGTTGAAGTAAAAAATACGTTATGTGACACAATAAGAGAACTTCCAGTAACGCTTGATGAGATTAAGAGTAAGGCAGAGGTGGACGAATTTATTATACGCCCGAGAGAAAGAATCAACAATAACGAACTGGACGAAGAAATTTATTCAATTTGCGATAACGTCCTGTTATTTAGCGACAGGGTCGTAATTCCTGCGACATTACAGAAAAGAATGCTGAAGGAATTCCATGTTGGACATCTAGGTATATCAAGAATGAAAAGCCTTATGCGCTCTTTTGTTTATTGGCCAAACATGGATAAGGGTATAGAAGGAAAAATCAGGGAGTGTAGAGGACGCGCATTAGCTATGAAAGCTCCTCCGACTGAATTCGGATCATGAGCAAAACCGGACCGACCTTGGTCTAGGATTCATTTAGATTTTGCAGGACCGCTAGATGGGTTCTACTATCTCATTGTTGTAGACAGCCTATCTAAATGGTCGGAAGTATCAAAATGTAAGAATCCCACATCTGATGTAACTATCAAGTTCCTGTATGAACTATTCGCTAGGTTTGGAGTAGTAGACATCATTGTTACAGACAATGGAACGCAATTTACGTCTACCGAATTTAAACATTTTGCGAGGATCATCTAATCGAGCATATAACCATTCCGCCATACCACCCAAGAAGTAATGGACAAGCAGAGAAATTCGTTGACACATTCAAGAGAGCTCTGTAAAAAGCTAGTGGGTCGCCGACGGATAAGTCAATCCAACAGTTTTCCAAGTCTACAGAGTCACTTCGAATGCAAACATCGAAATGTCGAAGACACCTGCTGAGGTTATGTTTAGACGCAAGGTTAGATCGATTTTTCACAAGTTGTTACCAAACTAGGATAGGCCAAACCTAAAAAAAACGATAAAAAACGGTATAAAGTTGGCGAAAGAGTCTTCTACAAGATTCACAAAAATAATAAGACTTTCTGGGAGTCCGGCATTGTTGAGAAACAAATAGGCAACATGGTCTACATAATTAAGGGACCAGACTTCGTTCACAAACGTCACACTAACCAAATTCGGAAAATATACTCGAACAGTGAGGTGACTAGATCGCCCGAGGATGACATCATGGACGTAGTGTTTGATACTTTTCAGGAGTCCATACCAGAGAGAGCTCCGAAGAACAGAAGATCAAACAGAAAACGGAAATCAACAGATTGATTAGGATGGACCCAAAACAAAAACGTTATTAATCCCAGACGGGATATTTTCAAAGAGGGGGGGTGTTATACCGGCCTTCCTTGAACAGAGGAATTTACACCAATTAACATTAGAAATAGCGCTAGTAATTCCAACACCGGCGAGAGAGATGAAACTGCACCAACTGCTAACAGAGTGCCCAGTAAATATACACGCTTTCCTATCTTTGTGCATTTTTGTTAATACACTTGTTCCTTAACCGAACCTCGACTTGTTGTGGTTATTTTCACTGTTGTTACACGACACAACAATATATATATATATATATATATATATTATATTTTATTTCATACATAAATTGAGACATGTGCTTACGAGTATTATAATTTTCTAAACAGCTCACTTTTTGTAAAAAAAAAAAAAGAAAATACTCTACCTGAAATCGAAAGCAAAACTAAAAGACAGTGAGTCGAGTACGATAACCATTAGAACACCTTGATAGGATGTCTAAAAAGTGTTTTACAAACTTACTTCTTCTTAAAGTAAGGAATCACGTGAACGATTCACGCATGCGTATTCGTGAAACAGTTGACAAACAGATAAAAAAAATATGACTCCCCCATGTACCAATTATTAAATTTTGACTCCTTAGTCGCCGTATTTCTTTTGAATAAGAGTAAATTAAACAGTTTTCCACATGTCTGAATACCATATATACCAAACTTCACGTCAGTAGATCAAAAATTCGTTGAGTATGTTGGGTGAGAATTGCCGTCTCTCACACACAGTCTTACTTTTATAGATATATAGATAAAGACCTTTACACATGATACATTGATGGAACAGAAAAGTCTTTTTTCAAACCAAAACAACGCTAAGTTTTTAAAATCAAGTTATTTATTTTAAAGTCTCTAGATCTTTCAGCGTTATATTCGTTTTTGTTTAAAGTATATAAGAATGCCAGTTCTTTTCTATTAATCCTTCTTGACTGTTGTCCTGGCGACGATGAGCATTCACTCTATTGATATTTGAATACGAATATGTGTGGTGTCGTAGCGTATTGTTTGATAATTAAATTATCGCTTAAAACGTTGACGGAATAAAAATTAGAACGACTAAATGGCAAGGCGAACCACGAGGTGTCATTACTAGGGCTGTGATGAGAGAATATTGTTTTCATTCTTTTGACTCTCTGGTATATATCCGACACAGTTAGACACACTTAATCAACAGAGAACCACATCACTCTATCTAAAAACATATAAGATATTAACTGAGAGTCAAAATAATGAAAAGAATACTTTCATATCATAGCCTTAGTCATATCCAGTGTGTATTTTATTACTTAACACACAATCGATCTGATATTTGCTAGAAGGGAGTAAAAGAGAAACAGAGAAATAAAGTGTGTGCGTGTGTGAATCGCTTCATACAGTCTTGTCAAGTGTAAATAAAATTGCAAATATGATTTACCTGTTTTCTGAAGTTCTTGCAACTCGTTTCTTTGTGGCGATCAATTCCATTTTTGCTTCGAGCACAATCAATAATTTCAATTTCTTGCAATGCATTATGGTTCAATTCCTATTCCTGAATTTGATACAATAGCATGTTCATCGATGTGGCATTCAGATCGCCAACGAGAATAAACAATTCAGCGCACTAAAATTATCATCGTGCTTCCAAACCAACACACGTATGTCTGTCGACTTTAATTGCATCGGTCACTCAATATAAGCGTAACAAACTAGCAAATATGCAAATATTGGAAACAGTTTGAATCGCCCTTTATTTTATCACCTTATTAACTTCAGCGTTTGCGTGTTTGGCGTTTGGTTATTTTTCTGTACAGATTTTTAAAAAGTTTGTGTAACGAGGATCCAAATATTACTGGTAAAAACAAATTACCGATTAAATAATTGATTCACGTTAGTACAACTCCACCTTACAAAAATATGCGACTTAGATACTTCTAATAAATAACAGATTTTTGCGTATCAAAGACAAATTATATTACAGAGTGGAAGGATAAAATTGTCACCCTAGAAAAAAATAATTCCATTTCCGTTTAATGAAAGCCGTTTTTTTTGGGGGGGGGGGTTCCAGAACACCTAGTAGTTGGCCAGTTTTGTACAAATCCCAAGAGCGATAGGAGTATTTTATCATGTCTGAAAGTGACACAATTTTCAAAATATCGGAGATGCGCCGCTGTGCAACTCATGCTCTCTACCGATCCCAGTTATGACAACAGGAGCATGACTAGCGCCCTCAGAATGCATCGCTGAATTGCCACGAATAACAGGTACGTGTCCAAGATGATGGAAACACAGTTTCGGGTTAGGGTTAGGGTTTTTGGTGTGGTTTCAAGTGAGGGCTACATCATGCAACCTCACATCTTCGAAGTCGGCTTGAAAGTCAACACCAAACTGTATCTGGATGTGCTGAAGAGTGTGATGATCCCTTGGTCCAATCAGGTGGCACTGGCAGGCCCTGAGTTTGGCAGCAGGACTCTTCGCCAGCCCATGTTCAAAGAGATCTCGGCTTGGTTTAGAAAGAATGCTACAACTTTTACCCTTTTTTTTACTGTCCCCACCTCCCCTAACTTGAACCAGCTCGACTACTTCATTTGATCATGTAGAGAACAGCACCAGCATGACCTCCCACAACACCAAAGTCAGCCTAATCGCCGCCATCTGTCTATTCGCAGCTTCCGCCGGCATTTGTGGAAAAGGCATGCTCCCAGTTCCGGAACCCTATCGAGGCGATGATTGAAGCTTAAGGTGTCTACATTGAATATATGTCAGCTCTACTACATAACCAGGTTACCTGAATTTTCAATAAAGGTTTTAAAATAAAGATGTAGTTTTGTTTTCTTTAGAGCGACAATTTTATCGTTCCACCCTGTAGTTTCAATCTTGTCAGAATTTACACGTGCTGCAGTTTGGTGATGATCATCCCTGAGGTATACATATCCTCAATAGAGAATACAAATGTTCCAAAAGTGATGCCTCCTATATAGAATGGAAGTGCGAATTGCAGTGTTATTATGACTAAAATTATGCATTCATATTCTGAAAGTTTTCTTTTTCTGCTGAAGATATTCACGGTGTAAGACTCTAAGAAAGCAACTCCTGTCATGGACGTGCGTCAGATGACGAGATGTATAAATGAAGTTATGGCAAAAATGCATTGAAAATTGTAGTAACTACGTAGAAAAAAAAATTCTGCAGAACAAAAGGTCGCTTATTTTGATGGTTCTATTTCTGTGTGTGTAGCTCTTCAACTTAATTTTTTTAGTTAAAAAAAGAGTATGTACTTTTGGAAGAACTGTCGTATAGAAAAGCGAACTCCTGACACCTATGCGCAACCATCGATTGGAAATTTACATTGATAATGGTAATGACTACGTAGAAAATTAAATTCTGGAGCACATTGTTTTAATGCTAACTCTTTTGTCTTCGTAGCTCGTGAATATATATATATATATATATATATATATATATATATATATATATATATATATATATTTCTTCTTGTTTTCATTGAAAAAACAAATGTGATTTAATTTGCAAATTCTACGTTGAGACTTAAATCCCAATAGACGAGACTTGGCGCCCTGTATATAAAAGTGCATGTCAAATAAGGTTGTATGATTGGCTTGGTTTTAGCGCTGAGCACCATATTTATGTTGCACAAGAAAGGATATCAGTTTATACTGATAAATATGATGATTTTTGTATTTACAAAAGTGTTTTGGAAAGGCCAATAACCGAAATATATTTCAAAGTTTCTTGATATGAAATCTCTTAGTCTATCTATCTATCTATCTATCTATCTATCTATCTATCTATCTATCTATCTATCTATCTAAAGAACTCTGATTCTGTGTGCGCGAGAGTCTACTCCATATGGACTCGGAAACGGCTGGGCCGACGTGTTTTATTTCACACACATACACTCTGTGCTTCTGTTTTATTCTTAGATATGTTTTGTATCGGAATACTTCCGATAAATATCGAACATCGATAATCGAAGAAGAAATTCCATTAAAATAAGAACAGTTCAATTTTGATCAAAGTTTACACTTTTATACAACTTAACATCACTAATGCATTTGAGAAGTTGTATCGCCGCACAAACAAAAGGAGATAGCATATAAAATCAACAATAGGTTCTTTGATAAGACATGGATACTTTATAAAAAAAAAATGTTACAGCTTAGAGCACGATTGAACCATTGTACTTATGATTCTATCGTTCTCGGGGAGAGTTACTTGGTTGAGGAACGTCCTGGTAATACAACCAGCTCCCTCTGGGGGAATAAACGATATCTAACGATAGGCAAATGGAAACATCAATAGAGCGAGTCGATATGTCGTCAGCCATAACCGGCTGGCATGGGTCGCTTCTTGAGTCTTCATTGTGTCGTTACAGGCAACATTTCCATCGTCGTCATAACTGACTGGGACCTAATGCTGAAATTGAACGCTTGTATAAAAATAGCGAACAAATGCATTTTTATAAAGATATATAATTTGTTTTACGTTTAATACAGGTTGAGCATATTTTTATAAAGACCAGTTGAAACCAAACGCATGCAGTTAAACTGCTATGTCGCGTCTGCCGATCCCAGAATTCAAGCTACAATTATTTTAAAGCAATAGAATTTTATTTAATTCTCTCTTTCTTCATTGAAAGAGAGATATTCATACATGACACATGAATATTGTTTATTTTTGAGTGCCTCGATGACGAGTTCGTTTTGGTTTGACCTTTTGGATTCAGATCATTTTGACTTGGTCGAATATTAGAAACAACTGTCTCTTTTGGGTCGAGTCATACCTGATTGATATATTTTTGCATTTACTGAAGCCGTCATGTTTTCCTTTCAATAATAACGAATTTCTTATTGCCTTCACCTGAGCACAATCACAAATTAGGCATAAGGTTTATCAACGTAGAAGCTCCCAGTTCCCCCAAACAAGGCGCTCTTAATTGTGCCATATTTTTGCATTTTAAATTTGAATCCAAGCTATTATATAAAAATAATCTCATAAAATCAAGAGTAGGTTCTCTACAGTGGTATGGGGATTACAATGTATTGAGGACTACGTCACTGCGGAGAGGAATATGAAGCTTCCTCTCGGTGCATCGTAGTGGGTTCTTGACAAGAGCAGGCAATCGATTGATTTGATTGACGAATGGGCGATTTCACAATTTCGATGAAAATAAAAATATTTGAAGTGTGAAACGTTCGTTGATTCTTAATCAATCCCGAGAAACGTCGGACCTCTCTGCTAGTTTTAAATAGAATTATCAAAAATATTCTCATGTTTATCTGCATTATGTTTTCATTATTTTTCTCGTCTGTTTAAAGGCGATACATGCATCTTGGTTTATTTAGTGATTAAAGAATATATTTATTTTTTCTTCTACACACCACCCAAATATCTGTAATCCTTGAACTTCATATTATGCTTAATTTTCGTCAATGTTGCTGTAGACGTCAAAGTTAACGTTGCTCTTCCGCTAAAAAGGCAAAATATAACACTGGCGTTAGTTTTTAAATAATGATAATGTATATTATTATAAAAAAGAAACTGTTAATTAATCTATACTTTCAAGACGATTGTTAACTACTCTGTATTTTCATCTAACAATTGTGTGGTTGAACTCGTCATGCCTCAGTATTGTACTATATACAATGCAGTTATATCTCATAGGATAAGCGAATCTCTCGGCGGAGGCTACCTTTGTAGGGCAATTGCTCTTGACATATCAAAGGACTTTGATAGAGTATAGCATAAAGGTTTGCTTAACAAGACCTCCAGCTACGGTATAGCTGGAAATGTCTTCTCAATTATTAAATCATTTCTCTCTGATAGGTTCATAAGAGTAGGGTTTTTTTTACACAGTGGTCACCACTTATCAAGGCCCGGAAGCCACTCAGGGATAAGGGTTATTGCAAGTACATTACGTTAGTGTGGAGATTTGATGAAGTGTTTACTTAAGGGGGCGGTTCATTAGGAATTTGTTAACGTTGGACTTGAAGACATCCAAGTTGTAGTCAGGTGGGAAGCAGGCAGACGGAACAGAGTTCTACTGGCGTGCAGTTCTAAGAAAGAAGCTTTGTTCATGGAATCCACGTTTTGATTTAGGCACAGATAAAGAGTGGGGGAAATTTTTCACAGTGGATTCAGCTAGACGGGTGTTTTTCGGAAAAGATTGGCGAGGGGGGACCAGAGATTGGAGTTCAGACGAGCACCTGCCATGGAAATAACGATAAAACAAGGATAGGCTCGCAATGTCTCTTCTGTGGGAGAGAGGTTGCAGGGTAAAGAAAAGGGCATCCCCCACTAAGCCACGAAGTCTGTGAGTAGTTGTTGATGGGAAAAAATCAGAAGCTCTTAGTATTAATACTGGAATCCCTCAGGGGTCCATCCTGGGCCCAACTCTCTTCCTGACCTATATTAATGATCTTCCAAATCACATCCTTGCATCATTCGTAGACATCTATACTGATGACACTACTATCTATGGAAGAACATCTAAGACCGTAAACGACCAAGTTCTCTCTGATTCTCTCTCCTCTGATCTTGAGCAAGTGGTACAATGGGGAAAGAGGTGGCTGGTTACTTTTAATGCATCTAAAACCAAGCTTCTATCTTTACATCATCAACGCTCTGATCCACATCTGGCATCAATTGAAATGAATGGCTCTCGTCTTGGGGAGGGCTCATGTTTTGACAAGCTTCTGGGCTTGACCTTTACTCCTGATCTTAAATGGAACACATATATTAAATCTGTTGCCAAGGCCGCTGGTAAAATGGTGGGGTCCTTCTATCGATCCAGTAGATATCTCACTGCTGATGCGATTCTCTATCTATATAAGAACCAGGTACGTCCAAGGACGGAGTACTGTTGCCACATCTGGGCAGGAGCTGCTAGAAAGGACTTATCCTGCCTTGATAAAGTTCAAAATAGACTTCGTAGCCTTGTGGGGGATGTCCTTTCTCTTCCCTGCAACCTCTACCTCACAGAAGAGATTTTATGAGTTTGTCTCTGATGTATCTTTATTTTCATGGCAAGTGCTCGTCTGAGCTCAAATCTATGGTCCCCCTCGCCAAACTTTCACAAGAAATACTCGTCTAGCAGAAAACACTACCATTAGTTTCCCCCCACTCTCTATCTATGTCTAAACCCAAGCGTAGATTCCATGAGCAAAGCTTCTTTCTTAGAACTGCACGCCTATGGAATTGTTTTCCGTTTTTCTGCTTTCCAGCTGACTACAATATGGTTGTCTTCAAGTCTAACGTAAACAAGTTCTTGATGAGTCGTTCCATATAAGTTAACAAATTTACCCAATCTCCATTACTAACGGTTACTATATTGTCCAATTTGTACTGTACACTCTTTAACCCTTATCCTCAAGTGACCTCTTGGCCTTCATAAGTGGTAATGACTATGTAAAAAAAAAGCAAAAGTCTGAACTAACGACTTCAAATTCACGCCTCCATTCTGAAAGCAGGCTTTTTATTCAAGCCAGTACCTTCTCATTTGCATATGATTAATGAGAATTCACGTTAATTAACGAGACCTGCCATCATATAATTAGACGCGATCACAGCTTTGATTTCTTTCTTGTCCTTAACTGGACCTTATACGTTACACAAACTCATCTAGAAAATCGAGGGAAACCCATACTCTTGTATTTACACTGCGTTTAAAAGAATGACGACACGGTTATATACGCAAATATAACAATATATCTTTATTGCTGGTGACGGTTATGGGTGGTTGTCGTTAGGAGGAAAATGCACGAACTGGAATTCGACGCGTTGATTCTTCTCGTCGCCTAAATTTTCAACCAACATCGAAAACCTTTTTTGTTGTTATTATATAACCATTTGTGACCAACTGAAACACATCTCTAAGACAGTATTATTTCTGTAGCTGCACACAAGGACGTTTTATTCGACGATCGTCGTTTCAACCTATTGACCTGACTTTGGTAACACCTGTGTAACCTTTTGCCGAAAATTACCTTTCAAACATCATACTTTTAATTTATCTTCTTTTTAACAATCGATCAAGATTCTTGCTTCTTCGTAGCCGGTACTTGTATTTCAGGTTCATAATTTTTATTTGAATAACCTTTCGATACGTATGATAATTATTTTGTTTTTCTTACATTTGTCGCGAGGTGTATGCTTTTGTCAAAATTATTTCTAGATACCCACCAGCCTTGCAACAAATGATGACTAAGCATTTTATTACAGATCAAAAGGAAAGTAATGCAACATTACCTAACATCTATGGCAACACTTCAAAGACCGTAAATGACCAAATTTTCTGCGATTATCTCTCCGCTGATAATAAGTATGTGGTGCAATGGAGAAAGAGGGGGTGGTTAATTTTTACGCATCTAACACCAACCTCCTATGTTTCCACCATCAACGCTCTGACCTCCGTCTGGCATGAACTGAAATGAATGGTTCTCGTCTTGGGGAAGTTTCGTGTTTTGAAAAGTTCTAGGTCTGATCTTTACTCCTGATCTGAAATGGAAAACAGACATCAAATCCGTTCGCTGGAAGAAATGGTGGGATCATTCTACTGCTCCAGCAGATATCTCACTGCAGATGCAATTTTTTACCTATATAAAAACCAAGTACGCCCAAAGATGGAGTACTGTTACCACATCTGGGCATGAGCTGCGAGAAGCACTTATCTTGTCTTGGCTGAGTTAAAATAAACTTCGTATGGAATATCCTTTTCTCTTCCTTCCAACTTCTTTCCCACAGAAGAGACGATGCGAGCCTGCCTCTGCTTTATCGTTATTTTCATGGCAAGCGTTTGTCTGAGCTTCAGTCTATGGTCCACCAATGCTAAACTGTCACGAAAAACACTCGTTTCGTTGAAAACGCTATCACTCATTTCCCCCATTCTTTATATGTGTCTAAACCTAAACGTAGATTCCATGAACAAAGTTTCTATCTTAGAACCCCATACATGTGGAACTCTCTTCCGTTTCCCTGCTTCCCAGCTGACTACAATATTTGTTTTGTTGATTTTTACCCCCTATTTATATTCTTTTGTTTAGGAATTCAAATCTCTCATCTCGCTATTTCTCTTAGTTTGTTTCGCTTAATTTTGAAATAACATTTTAGTTGGTTTATCACGTTGAAATTTGAGATTGGATTTTTCATTGCGAAAAACGTAATTTATATTTGCGATTAAACGATTGCAAATTTTTTCCCAATTCCAATACAATTGCCGATTCCGATCTCGATTCTTTCTAAATTTAACAATATTTAGTCATAGAGTTGTTTGTTTCATTTGGTGATTACCGTAAAACCCGTGCATGTATATATATATATATATATATATATATATATATATATATATATATATATATATATATATATAAAGTACACTTGAAAAAGGGTGGGTACATTGCATGAGTATAACTGATGAAAATAATAGATTTGGTTCTCTTTAAAAATTAAGCCACTTTGCAGTAGTTCGTCACATGTTGACAAAATATTATTTGCGTTTTATTCGTGCATAGTTGAATATAATGGACCAAGGAGTTTATTATTGTTTTCTTTTTTAATTGACTGGCAATTTATATTTTAATGAATATACTGCAAAAAGAAAGAAAAACAAAAAAAGGGACAAAAACTGTACTTTTTTCTTTCCTTTCTCTTCAATTATCACAAAGTATACCATTTTAATGTTCATATTTACCAAGCAACCTTTGGAGATGATTTATGTGGAAAAAATATATGCCTCTTTTGTTAGTATTATATTTTAAATTATTCTTAAGCAAGCCATCTGGAAATGAATCCAGCCAGTCAACGCTGTGTAAATGCAGTTCCTTCCATCAAGTGGTTTTAAGCCTTGTCCGGGCGATTTCCATAATAATAAATCCAACCCCCCACATCTGATGTAATTCCTTCTAAAAATATTGAATAAATTGAACTCCTATTTCTACTCGATTAATAAAAATGGAACGTGAAGTTGACAGAGTAACACCTTTTTTTTTCGATCAGAAAAAACGCTGCTTTCTCATGCTGTATCCTTATATCCATGGAATGGTGTTTTACAAAGTTCAAATTCCAGTCCTCCAAGAAGAACATCTATAGCAAGAGCTTGCTTCGCTAGAATCACAGAAATAAACTTACCTTTCTCCCTTGTTTAAAAACACAAGCAGAGCTTCCATGAACACCGTTTTTTCCTAAAACATCCCATATAATAAATAAAATAACACGAGTCTGCTTCCCAAACCAGCTTCATTATGGTTGTTTTCAAGCCTATGTAAACAAATACTTTTTGAATCATCCTCATGTTAAACAAATTCCTTTTTCTCATCTTCCCCCATTTTGTGTTAATTTTCTTGTGGTGGCATTAATCGCTTTTTTACTTCGTTTTTACCTAAAACAAAACACGGTGCCACTTGAACTTAACGGAGTACTATTTGAAACCATATCTACAGGGACAATATGTTGGGACTTAAGCAGCGGGATGTCTGTTCACATTACAATCGAACTTCTACATGTAAGTATAGTTCAGAAAAAGGGAACCGAGAAGGAATTCAAAAGTCGAGCTGTTTAATTAAAAAAAAAAACTATTAAAGTTGA
Source organism: Euprymna scolopes (assembly GCF_053919585.1). Lineage (NCBI taxonomy): Eukaryota > Metazoa > Mollusca > Cephalopoda > Sepiida > Sepiolidae > Euprymna > Euprymna scolopes. Next base: position 123,006,023 of record NC_136494.1, read on the forward strand.
AGGTTTTTTAGCATCTAGGAATCTCTACTGTAAATTGGTGGAATTTTGCTGCTTGTCGAGTTAGTCGGATATATTTATATCGAGGTGTCACAAAGGATATGAGTGCGTCAGAGTAAATTCCATTAAATACTTGTAAAACAGGTGGAAGAATGTAACATTGCGGTCATGGAACAGAGGCTAGTATCTGGTTAACAGAACGCGACCTATTAAGTTGGAGATTATTTGGGACCAATACTCCATGCATGGTCGAATGGTGGCTTTGTAGAGATATAGGATACTGGCAGGCACGAGTAATTTTCTAGCCCGATAAAGAGAGCCCGATAAAGAGAGCCCGACTTTATTGCAGCCATCTTGGTAATATCTTTAATGCATTTGGTCTTATTCATAAATGTTAAGCCAGCTAATTTGAGTCGCAGGTAACATATTAGCAATGTCAGTAGGAAATTGTTAAGATTTCTTGGAATTGTTAAAGCAAAACATCCATTTACGTATCAATTACACTAAAGACTGGAGGTCATTGTGTAAGATTTCAGCTATTGCCTTAGATATGTGTACATTCGGTTCCCATATATATATATATATATATATATATATATATATATATATATATATATATATATATATATATATATATACTAGCATGGGGCCCGGCGTTGCCCGGCGTTGCCCGGCGTTTGAAGGTGTGTGTTGAGCAAAAAAAAAAAAAGTGATAGTAGGAAGACAGGCTCAAACCCGTATCGCGAAGGAGAAAAAGAACGGGAAAAAACGTGACGTCTTTGCTGTTACGACCACCGTCAAACCGGAAGTGACGTAGGTTTAAATCAAGGCTAGACAATCGAAAAGAATGGATAACTTTCGACAATATCGGCGAAAAAAGCGACCCCTTCTTGTAGAAAAGTGCCCAGTTGAGGGTGAGGAAATTTATGTTTATAGCCAATTCTTCGGTATTCGTCGTCTGAAGGGTCGAGGTTCAAAACGATACTGATCTTTTGAAAATTCGTCGCCTCTGTCGAAAGTTTTAGGCAGACATGCAAACATACATAGATTTATATATTGGTAGCTCAAAATTTCGACCCAAACCGATTAAAAAGCTTGCCCTATCTCTGGATACACTTTATGTAAAATTTCAAATGTGTAGACCAGAAATTGTCTGAGTAATTTGGTAGAGACCGCAGAGGTCAATTTTTAAAACTTTGACCCGTATTATGGCCCCTTAACATTTATTGATTTGGGCTCAAATAAAATTATTAAGTTACATCCATGCCCAAGGAACCTATATCTAAAGACCGAAAATTGGCGGAGGAGTTTGATAGAGTTCTCAAAGGTCAAATCGTTAAACTTTGACCCCTTAACGGCCAAATTTTTGTCCAGAAACGGATTACAAAGATTTTCCCAAATCTCAATACCTTGAATATCAAATTTCGATTATGTAGACTTATATGTTCGCAGAGAAGATCGGTTTTCCATTTCGACAGAATGTATAACAAATAAAAATAAAAATACCAGCGGTGGTTGACGTTATGTTTTGATAAAAATAGAAAAACCGAATGAAATTTTTAAAATAATCAACGTTTTGTCCTTATTTCAGAGGACATCTTCAGGATATTGAAGTAAAAATGCAAGAAAAGAAAAAGTCATAGACCATACGAAAAAGAGAACAGTGTTTGAATCCTACCCATGTCGGGAAGGACAAACATGTGTGTGTATGGGAAGGTTGGGTTGTTCAATGTCTCTATATATACACTTTTAAAAAATGCGTTAAATAAATATGTACATTTTTTTCTCTCTCTCTAAACTTATTCATTTTGTTGAAATATTTAAGGAAAAACGGTTAACCAGGATCTGTTTTGATATTTTGTTCTTTGATTATTATTTTCCCTATGCTAGGGGCTAAATGGTAGAAGCCTTTATTTTTGCGTAATAGTATTCATGTTTAATATTAGTGCTGATTTTCGTGTTCGCGCAATGGCAAAAGAGTGCATTTAGGGCGTTACCATTCCTTATATCTCTTCTGTGTTCGTAAAGTCTTAATTTGAATTTTCGCTGTGTTTCACCTATGTACGCTTGTAGATATATATATATATATATATATATATATATATATATATATATATATATATCGAAGTGTCAACAACATATACTGCGAAAACAACTAGAAATAATTAAAAACCATTTCCTTGTGTGGTCTTCCAGCTTTCCTAAGTAGTGATCCATTACTAAAAAAGTAAAATTATGCTAAATACAACTAAAATGAAAATAACTTATTTCCACTTGGCAATTAAAATGAAAACATCTTATTTCCACTTGGCAATTTTAAATATTTATGGTTTAAATTTTACATGTGTAGACGCCTTTGTAAACCCGTGCTGCGCTGAAAATCCGACAAATCGCCTACGCTCATTACACAGGTGTGCACATTACGTGTTTTTATGGTAAACTCGATTCAGCATATTGATATTAAAGTATTCAACATGTTTCAACATGTTTATATTAAAGTATTCAACATGTTTCAACATGTTTATATTAAAGTATTCAACATGTTTCAACATGTTTATATTAAAGTATTCAACATGTTTCAACATGTTTATATTAATAACAACTTCTTTTGAAGTGCTGATACTACGCTTTACATTTTCTGTTTTCCATAAAGTATAAACCATTCTAGACTGACGATCTATTACATTTTGTTGCACTCAATAGTTCCCCTTTTAAGGGAGCTACATTTGCCCACGTAGAAATTCAGTTGTACGAATGTTTAAAGTTTTCTTTTTGTGTTTTATATATATTATTATAGAGTTCATATATGTTTTATATCTTTTCAAATCTCTCTTACAAACTAGTTCACAAATACGGAAACTTTAAATTAAAAAAGAACTAGTGCCAAAGTTTTACCCATCAATAACCTTCCTCTTATAAGATTTACCAATGCACAAAATACCCACCATCGTATTAAAAACCATAAAAATAACTCAAGAGCATAAAATAAACAGATTAAAAAGATTTAAAACACTATTTTAGATTTAACTAAATATAATTTAATTATCAATGAGGTTTGTCAGTATATTTTTCTTGACACAAACGCTTTATTTAATTTTTAAACATTTTCTTATATTAACGAAATTGGACTCTTTAAGAAATCATCATGCGAATTTATGCAAAGTATTAGTAGTAACTTTCCGTTATATTTTTTGTTATCATGTTAATGGTAGCTGATGGAAATGGCACAGGTATAAATAACACCACACAGTTGCCCAAGTAAAATGACACAACTAGATAAATATGAAGATAGTTTAAGACGCGCCTGAGGAAAGTCAGAGGAAATCAAGACGAGAATAATGAAAATAATACAAGTATTTGCCCTGTTATTTCCAAGCAAATAAAAAAAAAGTTTGTTTAAGCTGACGCTATATCTCCTACAGAAGACGGGATGCGGTATATAACAAGTCCAATGTTATTGAATAAAATTATTTCGGTAGAGAAGAATGTTATAAAATAAAATACAAAATTAAAATTTAGATCAGGAAAGTAAACAAAGGACAGTATGTTTTCCTTCGTCTTTTCCACGCTGAGAGGATGTTGAAAAATCTGTCTATGATATGTTTATTTTCCAGAAATTTCTATATGGTTTTACAAAAGTGAAATTGTCTGTGTGTGTCTTTGTGTACATTCCCCTACCAAATTATTCTGTCAATTTTCAGTCTACAGACTCGAGATTTGACATAAGGGGTATTGAGATTTGGGAAAAACTTTTTAATCGGTTTTCGGTCAGAAATTTGGCTTTCATAAATCAAAGTTCAACGATTTGACCTTTAAAAACTCTACCAAACTCCTCCGCCAAGTTGGGGTCTAAAGACTTGAAGTCTTAGATGGAGGTTACTTGCACATGGATCAAACTTTATAATTTAATTTGAGCAGAAAACAATAAATGTTAAAGGGTGAAAATTGGGGGCAAATTAAAAAAAAAAGTTGATCGTTGCGGTCTCTACAAAATTACTCAGCGAATTTTTGGTCTAAATATTTGAAATTTTTCATAAAATGCATTCAGACATAGGGCAAGCTTTTTACTCGGTTTTTGGGGTCAAATTTCAAAAGATTTTACCTCTGCGGTCTCTAGCAAACTATTTAGTTCATTTTGGAATTTAAATATTCAGACATGCAGCAATTTTGAAAATTTAAGAAAAGGGTATTCAGACATGCACAAACTTTTTCGACAGTTTTGGGACGAAAATTTGGCTGTCAAAAGGCCAAAGTGTAAAGTGTTGACCTTTGCAGATTCTATAAAATTTCTCCGCTAATTTTGGGTCTAAACACTTAAAATTTTAGATGTAGGTTACCTGCACATGACTCAAACATTTTAATATACATATACATATGTACATAAAGTTATGAAAAATACATAGGGCCCGATCAAAGCCGAGCTGAACTGCTAGTATATATATATATATATATATATATATATATATATATATATATATATATATATAAGAACAAGTAGTTAATCGAGCTTTTACATCTGGTTGAGATTATTTTAGTTTTGCCATCTTGGATCATTTTTGTAAACTTAACATATATATATATATATATATATATATATATATATATATATATACTAGCATGGTTGCCCGGCGTTGCCCGGCGTTGCCCGGCGTTGCGCGGCTGTTTGGAGGTGTAAGCTGAGGAAAAAAACAAAAAAACGGTCAATTTTTTAAAAAATTTGACCCCTATTATGACCCCTTACATATTGATTGTTTTGGCTCAAATCAAGTTATTAAGTGAGATCCATGTCGAAGGAACCTATATCTAAAATTTCAAGTTTTTAGACCTAAAATTGTCGGAAGAGATTGGTAGAGTTCTCAGAGGTCAAATCGTTGAACTGTGACCCCTTAACAGCCAAATTTCTGGCCGAAAACCGATCACAAAGATTTTCCCAAATCTTAGTACCCTGTATATCAAATTTCAAGTCTGTAGACTAAAATTGACAGAATTATTGCGTAGGGAAATGTACACAGACACACAGACATATAGACAGACAGACAGACGCACAGACACGTTCACTTTTATAGATATCCTAGTATGGGTGCCCGGCGTTACCCGGGTGTTTTGAGGTGTACGCTGAGCAAAAAACAAAACAAAAAAAAAGGTAATGTTTTATAAACTTTGGCCCGTATTATGACTCCTTAAAATTTATTGTTTTGGGCTCAAATCAAGTTATTAAGTTAGATCCATGCCCAAGGAACCTATATCTAAATTTTCAAGGGTTTAGACCCAAAATCGTCGGAGGTGTTTGGTAGAGTTCTCAAAGGTCAAATCGTTGAACTTTTACCCCTTAATCGAAAAAATTTCTGGCCGCAAACGGCTCAGAAAAATTTTCTCAAATCTCAGTACCCTGTATATCAAATTTCGAGTCTGTAGACTAAAACTTGACAGAGTTATTGCATAGGGAAATGTACACATAGACACACACGCAGACAGACAGGCAGTTTCACTTATATATATATATATATATATATATATATATATATATATATAAAATGTAAAGTTGGTTCGTTCTAAAAGAATAAAACCATATTTCTACGTTACCAATTTATTTGAAATTTTTAGACAACCCATTTTTAGAGTCGAGGTATGTTTTTATGTTATTAAAATAAATTTACCTAATTAAAATTAAAATATTAAATAAAATAAATATATTTTTTCAACCGTTTCTGCGAATCTGTTCTGTTGAAAAAACTGAACTTCCGGTTCGATTCATTTCACAGCCACGAATTGACGAAAGGTTTCATTTTCTGTTAACTCGATAAGTAAAAAAAAAAAAAAAAAACATATTTCATTTGTTTATCTTCCAAATTTTTTAATTTACACATCTTTTCTTTATTATATAAGGCCAAAAAAAAGTTTGTTGCTTGCTTTTGAGTTTTTTTTTGTTTTTCTATATAAGATTACTCATGCAGAGAGTGATCCGTGCTGAAATAATGTTATTATTTAAAAAGTCATTCTTAACATGGGGAGGTAAGGATGTGTTGTACCTATTCTGTACTTTAACCTTACAATTGAATAAATAAAAAAAAACACATCGTAAAACTTTATTTAAACGTGGAAATATGATTTAAAAAATAGAGCGGATCGCTCTCTGCATTAACACCATTTTTATTTATTGCGGACTATTATTCTCATCTTTATTAGTTGTTGTTTCCCGAATTTTCGGCCAACTATTCCTCTGGCCTTCATGAAAAGAAGTTCTTTTATAAATGTTCAGTAACTTTTTCCTTTTATTATTCTTAAAGAGTAAAACTTTTCTTATTCATGAAAGGAGTTAAGCCTACGTTAATAAATAAATGTTTGTACACGTGACAAATTATCAATAAATGGTTTAGTTACTTTTTTTGAAAAATGTTTGTAAAAGTGCGAAAGGCGACGTTGTTGTACAACCATTACTCCCATGCTTAATTTCTATACTTATAGGTTTTTGGAATTTTTTTTCACTGGATTATTATTGATTGGACACTAATTAAACAGATTATTAAAAAAAAAATGTAAAAAAGAAATCATTATTTCGACATTTGAAAGTGGTGCTCACTTTTTAGTTACAACGTTCTGATAAATCAGTCACCCATTTTGTAAGCAATAAAAACGCGGTATATCAAAACCATAGAAAGTAAAAATAATGAGTCTCTACCGCATTTGTAAGTCAGAAATATATTTGTTTCTCAAAGAAAAAAAAATAGAGAGAACAGGACTTTTTTACTGGTTTCATGAAAATAAAGTTTCGAGATTTTTAATTATTATTTTTTTTTTACTTATTTAGTCATTTTGTGTTTTTTTTTTTAAATTGTTTTTGTGAAAGATGAGTTTTTTTTCAAAACTTTTGTTTTGTTTCTTTTTAATTTTTTTAAAGTATTATAAATTTCACTAACATGCTGGAGAAATGTTTAATAATTTGGTATTTTTTTAGATTAGGTCCACCTCCACAATTTTCCTTTCAATGACGACATTTATAGGTTTCCGAGTATGCTGAACACGCAAATTGCATTGAAATTTTGCGGAAATAAATAGTTGTATTATGCATTGTATTCTTCGGCGGCCATCTTTTTACGTGCACACGCGCCATAAACAAATACACACACGTAAAAAGATGGCCGCCAAAGATTACAATGCATAATACAACTTTTTATATCTTGATAACTACTTATTTCTGCAAAATTTCGATGCGAGTTTCGTATTCAGCATAGTCGAAAACCATCTCAAGTCGTCATTTAAAAGAAAATTGAGGAGGTGGACCTAATCTAAAAATTTACCAATAATTTTTAATCCCGTACGGCGTACGCCTCCCGATACATTGTTTCGTCAACATGCGACCATTTTATATCTCCCGAAGACACTTCCGTATTTAGAAAAAAAAATTAAATAAAAAGTGACCGATTTACCAGAACGTGGTAACTAAAAAGTGAGTACCCCTTTCAAATGTTGAAATGATTTTTTTTTTCAATTTTTTTTCATAATCTTGTTAGTGTTCAATCAATAATAATCTAGTGAAAAAATTTCAAAAAACCTATTAGTATAGAAACTCCACCACGTAAGTAAATAAATAAAAAATGTTACGTGCGCATGCGTTAGCCTTGACTAGGGGGGTACTAAGGGAACGACCATTAAATAATTCTCCGGGTCGCCATGGAACTCAACGCCCAAGGAGTACCAAAATAGTTTTCATGATCTGAAGACATTTTTTTTTCGAAAAGTGGGTGATCACTTTTCCATCTAAATTTAACTTAAAATGAGCACCCACTTTCTGGCCACCTGAGGAAGGGGCATTTATTTTCGTGTTTATTGGCTTAAAGGTTTTTTTGACAAGGCAGTTTGGTACGCGAATGCATATTTAACAGTTTTCGTTTATGCTCACGCATAGCATAAACAAAGGCTACGTCTGTAAAATGGAAAATAGTCCCAGAGTTCAGGGGTTAATACCATGCAAAAGAAATCAAACAAAAAGACTTTTTAGCCAAGAAACACACAGAAAGAAAAAAAAATAGCATCCATTTTTTTTCTATCGAATTCATTTGCTGTTTTTATTGAAAACTATTTTACCCCGGATTTTTGATATAATTTTCCATTAAGGGCTGTGCGTCTCACGTTCGTAAATAACAAAAAAATTTTTGTAGATTTTGATGTGCTAAAAACGAATCTGCAAACCGTTTCCGTCGCAAAAAAATAGTTTTTATGATATGAAGAAATTACTTTTTCGAAAAAGTGGCGATCACTTTTCCATGTAAATTTAACTTAAAATGAGCACCCACTTTCTAGCCACCTGAGAGAGGGGGGATTTTTTCCCAGCTTTCGTTTATGCTTACGCATAGCGTAAACGAAGGCTACGGCTGTTAAATGGAAAATAGTCCCAGAGTTCAGGGGTTATTACCATGCAAAAGAAATCAAACAAAAAACTTTTTAGCCAAGAAACAGAAAAATGCCCCTCTCTCAGGTGGCCAGAAAGTGGGTGATCATTCTAAGTTAAATTTACATTGAAAAGTGATCACCCACTTTTCGAAAAAGTAATTTCATGAATGTCATGAAAACTTTTTTTTTGCTACGTAAACGGTTTGCAGATTCGTTTTTAGCACACCGAAATCTACAATAAAATATTTCGTTATATATGAACGTGAAACGGGCCTTAAAGTAAAATAATACCGGATTTTTTTGAGCAGATTTGCCGTTTAGTTGTACAAATATCCTCAAACCAGGTAATCAATAAAAGGGATTTTTAAAAGTCGTCACTTGTATCGAGCAAAAGTTTAAAACCACCGATTATATGCCAGCCTACATCATGGTAACATATATTGAGTGAGTTCCTAACAGTATTTTGTATAGTTTTTTAGTTTAAACTCATTTTCCCAAAATTTCCCCAAACTTAACGTGTTAGATACAGTCTGCCGCCATTTGTATTTTTCAGATATACCGATAAACATTGAATGTTTTTGAACCGATTATACATTACATAAAAACACTAAAATCTTATCCAGTTAGGTAGAACACTTACTTTTCTTGCCTTTGATAACATTTATTTGTTATATATTTATTTTTTGACATCTTCTTTGTATCTGTGTTTAGTAATATAAACCCTTTTCATTTAATGTAACGTTTAGTCGGCTCGAAAAACAGTGTTTATTGGTGTATTTGAAAGCTACAAATGGTGGTGGACACTGTTGATTACTTTAAGATAGAGAAAGTGAGTTAAAACTAAAAAAACTATACAAAATACTGTCAGAAACCTACCGATTATGCCAGCCTATGTCATGGTAACATGTTCGGTGAGTTTCAGACACTGTTTTGTATAGTTTTTAGTTTTCAACTTACTTTCCCAAACTTAACGTATTCAACAGAATTCGCGACCATTTCTGTTTTTGAGCCAATTAAACATTTTACATTACATAAAAACACTAAACAATTATCCAATTAGGTAGAAACGTAAATTACCTTACCTTTGCTTTCATTTATTTGTTTTTGGACGACTTTTTCGAATCTGTGTATAGTAACCCCCCTCCATCAACCAAATATTAATTACTAACTCACATTTTTTAAAACAACAACAACAAAAAAAGCATCTAGCGTTTCAACATTTTTGCTACGTTCGGCTTCATCCACTGATTGTTGGTCAAGTCCAAAACATGAATGATTGACAGAAACTCTCGAGGATCCAGATCAAATTGTGCAAGAGTACCATTTTTTTCAGTTTCGCCTTCTTTTTCACTTTGTGCAGTGGATTGCTGTACTAATATAAGAAACATGCATTTTCTCTTTTATTAAATTTTTCCATTACACCAAATTGAGCCACTGCAACGCGTGGCAGGGTACAGCTAGTATATATATATATATATATATATATATATATATATATATATATATATATATATATATCGCATTTCAGCCCGGCGTTGCCCGGATGTTTGGATGTGTATGTTGAGCAAACAAAAAAAATTGGTAGTAGGAAGGCAGGCTCGAACCCGTACCGCAAAGGAGGAAAAGAACGGGGTAAAACCTAACGTTTATGCTGTTAAGACCACCGCCAAACCGGAAGCGACAGTTTTTAAAATTATGGCTAGAAAATCTAAAGGAGAGGATTACTTTAAAAAATATCGGCGAAAAAAGTTACCTCTCCTGTCGAAAAGTGCCTAGTTGAAGGGGAAGATATTAATGTTTTCAGCCAATTTTTCGATATTTGTCGTATGAAAGGTCGAACTTTAAAACGATACTGATCTTGGTAAAATTTGTAGGCTCTATTGAAATTTTAAGGCAGACACGCAAACAGACATACATACATACATTTATATATTGGTAACTAAAAAATTTCGACCCAAATTGATGAAAAAGCTTGCCATATCTCTGAATACACTTTATGTAAAATTTCAAATATTTAGACCAGAAATTGTCTGAGTAATTTGGAAGAAACCGCAAAAGTCAATTTTTTAAAACTTTGACCCCTATTATGACCCCCTAAAATTTATTGTTTTTGGCTCAAATCAAGTTATTAAGTTAGATCCATGTTCCAGGAACCTATATCTTAAATTACAAGTGCGTAGACCCACAATTGTCGGAGGAGTTTGGTAGAGTTCTTAAAGGTCAAATCGTTGAACTTTGACTCCTTAATCGCCAAATTTCTGGCTAAAAACCGATCACATCGATTTTCCCAAATCTCAATACCCTGTATATCAAGTTTCGAGTCTGTAGACTAAAACTTGACAGAGTTATTACGTAGGGAAATGCACACGGACACACACAGACACACAAACACACACAAACAGACACGTTCACTTTTATATATATATATATATATATATATATATATATATATATATATATATATATATATATATATATATATATATATAGCCTTTGAGATTTGAAAAAAAAATCACTCGACCGCCGGTCGAGTATGAAGGAAAATTTACTCGCCCAAAAATATTTTTACTCGTCCAACTTTATGTCTTTGTTTCACTCAATAATAGTAAATAATTTGACAACAATTCAAGAAATTACCGTGTGTATAATCTAACAAGAAAATATTTGTGTAACTCTTGCAAATCAACTATTTCATTACTACAACCATTTCAGTAAATATTCAACAAAACGCTAAAATACAACACCAGTTTCTTTATATAGCATCATTTATATTATTGTTCCATAGAAATAAAAATCATTTCTTCAGATCCTGATACGTAGTATCAAAATGACAATTGAAATATAAATAATTCAAGAATGTGTTTATTGGTACCGTTAGAAAACGAATATGTCTAACTTTATACACAAGAAAACATAATGTAAAATAACACCCTTTAAATAAATATATTTTAAAATGCAAAACAAATATTAGAGATTCATTTTTTCATTAAAACATTTCAATATGAAGTCTCTAATTGAAAAATATTCTGAAAGACACAATCATTCCAGCAGCTCAAAAGAATCAGAAATAGTTATTACAATATTTACTGAACAAAACTCGAAGCGAGATCATAATAAAAATGGACATTTAGCATCATATAGCATTGAACATTTCAGCGAAATTTATATAGATTAACCTAGTAATAAAATAGCTTTGTTAATGAAACAATAAAGGTTTTTTATACATTTATTCTATATTTTTACTTTTTACAAGGCAAGTCGAAATATTATATCATGTATAACATGTTACTAATAATCAGCCGTCTTGATATTTTTATGTGTTTACATTTTTATAATTCTCCAGATTTGTTTATATCCTGATACATTTCTATCGTCCCTGGAATAAATAATGTTTGTTTACGAAGAAGCAAAACTGATACAAGATCTTCATGGCCCGAAATCTCCGATATTCAAAAAAAAAAAAAATATATACCATTTAGCTGAAATGAATTAGATTTCTTAGAAAATCGGCATGGTTTAATATCTTTTTAAAAAATTAAACAGTCAATTTTTCTATGTAATTTATGGTAAAAAGGCTTTGATATAGAACAGAAATTGGTCTTTTTGTTTCTATTAAAACAAAGAATTCACCTCGGAACAACATTCTAAAATTTAGAATATTATTTTTAAAATTGGAAGTTGCGCAGAAAAGAGCTTGCAAATATCTGAATTTATATAATTGAGAAAAATATGATTACTTACTTGCTGAATAATCTAATTTTCGGTGCGTGCTTGACGGAAAAATGCGTTTTTTTCCTCTTTCAAATGTTCGTCTTTACTTTTGTAAGCATGAACTGTATGTAGTTGTAGCGTCGAAGAATTATTTTTCCAAATGAATTTCAAATTCAAAAAGCTAAATAAAGGCGACATTTTGACTACACGCCGTTTGTGTAAATTTGACTTGTTGATCACGCTTTTTTCAATACGATATTCAAACGGTCTCACAGCTAGAGATGAAAGAATTCACAAATGATGAGACATAGGTCATTCTAAGTCATCTCATATTTGAGGGTCGTAAAATAAATGAGTTTTCCCGTTTCTTTATTCAAAGAAATTTTATCGACTGGCGGGCGAGTGATTTAGGACTTTTAGTCGCCCCAAGAAATTTTCAATCGACTGTGGCGACCGGTCGTGTAAAGTCTCAAAGGCTGTATATATATATATATATATATATATATATATATATATATTTATATACATATATATATATATATATATATATATATATATATATATATATATATATATATATAAAAGTGAACGTGTCTGTGTATCTGTGTGGCTGTCTGTGTATATTTCCCTACGCAATAACTCTGTCAATTTTAAGTCTACAGACTCGAAATTTGATGTACAGGGTACTGAGATTTGGGAAAATCTTTCTGCCAGAAATTTGGCTATTAAGGGGTCAACGTTCAACGATTTGACCTTTGAGAACTCTACCAAACTCCTGCGACAATTTTGGGTCTAAAAATTTGAAATTTTTAGATATAGGTTCCTAGGATATGGATTTCACTAAATAATTTGATTTGAGCCCAAAACAATAAATTTTAAGGGTTCGTAATAGGGGTCAAATTTAAAAAAAAAATTGACCGTTTTTTTGTTTTTTTTTTGTTTTTGCTCAGCATACACCTCCAAACAACCGGGCAACGCCGGGCACCCATGCTACTATATATATATATATATATATATATATATATATATATATATGTATGAAGTGTGAATGATGCATTTCCCTAAAGTTTACAGCTTTTTTTGATTGCCTTAATAGAGCTCAATTTATTTTCTTAAAGGTGTCTTATAACTAAAAATATTTTCTTAAAGGTGTCTTATAACTATAAATATTTTAAAATAACTATAAAAAAATCATACGTACAGACACTAGTGATTTTTACTCACAAATCATCAGTGTAGGAAATGACAAATACTGTTAGCCAAGAGATATCCAACCCACTAAACAACGCTGCACTTGTTTTAGCAGCCTAGTCTCTTTCCTCCAGGCCAGCGGCAACATACTCAAATGTGTGAAAATACAGAAACGCATAACACGGACGCTACGCAAAGCTGACACGCAAATTCGTGATATGTTTCATATTTAAATGTTGCGGCCGGTGTGGTCTATTCAAATGGAGGGGGTGTATGAACATATTTTATTCTTTCCTCCAGTTCTCGGTGAAAGTAGGATACACAATACCGCCAAAAGCAATTTTTTATCGGATAATGAAACCTCCAAAATTATAATTGTTTTCTCTGCTTCTTCCAGCATTACTCGTCTTGGAGTTCTTACTAAAGCAATGTCGACTTCTTTCTTGAAGAGCCAACATTTTAGAGGGTGTACACTGTGTGCCAGGATAGGAGGGGACCAAAATGTGCTTGGATGATTCTGATTCTTGTGAATGATGCGATAAACAGATCATCACACGTTTTATCAATTACTGCGTATTCGACGCAACAGTCGTGCCATAATATTTCCCAGCTTTTCAAACAGCAAAACCATTGAAACAAAATAAACAATTTACGAACTTCCAAGAGTTCTTTTGAAAGTCTTAAATACTCATTTCTTTCTCGAATTCAACATCTAATGAGTGAAAGAAACTACAGATAAACATGCGATACACGAAATCTCAAAAGAAATAGAAATGCTGAAGTTGTATCGATCTTTGCTTTTACTATGCAATTCCTATTTTCTTAATTAAATACTCATTTATAAATTTATATTTAAATACGAAAAAATAAATAACAATAAAAACAGTCTTTAGCTTAGAGAGATACTTCGATTGGTCGTTTCCGCTATCCTGGATCAGATAGAGTCTGTGGAGAAGCCAATTCCACTCCCTATCGACATTCATAAAAAACAACAATCAATTTTATGGTTAATATGCCATATTGCATTTTGTTTGGTAATAATGTGTAACTGTGTGTATAGCATTTGTATACACACATTAAATTGTCAACATAAATATATACTGTTAATTGCGGTTATTACTTTCTCGTCACACTTTATATATATAAATATATGTATAAAGTATCTATATATAAATATGTATAAAGTATTTATATATAATATATATATATATATAAATATGTATAAAGTATTTATATATATAAATATATGTATAATCTATATATTAATACGATAGCGTGGGTGTTATTTGTGTGTCACGCTTACATTCGAGTGATTGTCGTTTAATTGTTATGGACTTACATTTCTTGTAATGAATAATTTTACCAAGAATTCTTCATAAAGTTCGGTTTCGATTTCGATTATAGCTGATGGCACAAAAGTCATCTATTTTTTTAAATAAATAATTTTATCAAGAAATTTTCATAAGTTTTGGTTTTGCTCTCGATTATTGCTGAATAACCTGAAGTTATATATATATATATATATATATATATATATATATATATACATATATATATATATATATATACATATATATATATATATATATACATATATATATATATATATATAACTACTTCATTTACTCACATAAAGCTGATTGGCTAACTAAAATCCTCAACAGAATAGGACCATATAACAACGAGAAACAATCACAGAATTCGCGTATAAGCCTGACGAATCCTAGAGTGGATGAAACGCCGAATATTCAGTGTAGCTTAATCGCCATATATATTTTATAAAGTACTATATATATATATATATATATATATATATATATATACTACACTACTCGTGACCCGTTGGGCCAGTATGTTATATTAGCTATGGAATTCATGCATGAGCGTGACACTTGTGACGTAAGTAAAATAGTTTTTTTTTGGACAGAGCAAAATAATTTCTATGAAAGTATATTAAAATGAAAAATCACGGACGGATCACTCAAACATGAAAATAAAAATCCTCCCTATTCGTGTAAAGTTACCTTTTTCCGAATAATCGCTCAAAAATCGAAAATTAAACATGATTACCCTACGAAGCGAACGCCGACGAAAGTCATTTAGCAGTAAAAATGCACATGAACCTACCTATGAGAAATATATTGGAATCCTTCAACCAAGTAATAGAAACTTAAAATTTAAAAAAAAAAAAAAATAATTGATAAAACCTGAAGTAAAAAAATAAATCCTAAATAAATAAAATAGAATAAAACTAATATTGAAACGGATTAGTAAATGTGTCAACAAATTCACCGTTCTCACACAACTATTTTGTATCTAGAAACGTAAACAAAAAATAAAAAAGAAGGAAGGAAGGAAGGAAGGAAAAGGGATGGATAGAGAGTAGTAGTAGTAGTCTTGGCTTTATTACAATTGTTCTTATGTTTGTCAACGGGTTAAAGTTGTTTAGTTGTAAGAAAATAGCGACAGTATAGTTGTAATAAAGAATAGTTGCAAAACACCCCACTCCTTTCATGTTAAATAATAATTTCGAAATAATAACGTTAATATTTCAGTGCGCAGGTCAAAATCTGCAAAAGAAGAGATTTGAGTTTATTTGTTTACGTTGTTATGGGTTAATGTTTATGCGTGCAACCGGATGTCGTAAACCGAAAAGTGGGTTACATCACTCGTTACAAGATCATTTGAGCGGTTTCGACTCAAGCTGATTCACCCCAGTCATATGGATATATTCTTTATTTTTGAAATCGCAACTTTATAATATATAAATATCGATAGAACATTAACTCTATGATAATATATACGAAATCTCCAAGAATTAAAACATCGTATTTAAGCGTACTTTATGACCGGGTTGCGCCGGGCGTCTCTACTAGCTTAGATAAATACTTTTTTCAGTTTAACAAAAGAAGTACAAAATTATCAGAGCGTCTCCATTTACGCTGAATATCTACAGAATACCAACATAAATATATTTACATATGAATTAGTCCCCTGTGGAAATCCACAGGTCCCCCTAGTAAATAATAGTTAATATAACAAGAGATATTCGTGTTTCATGTTTAAACAGACATCAGACCTTGGTTGAAGGATTCGAACTCCGCAACAAAAATGGAATGTTGTCTGTGTGTATCTCTCTATGCGTGTGTTGGCGTGTGCAAGTCCGTCCCTATAGACTCCGAAACAACGGTGTTGATTTATTGTAAATTTCATACAAACATACTCTGTGTATAGAAGTATTCTAAGATAGGTTTTGTGTAAAAATGCTGTCGAAGTAAAACAATTAAAGAAGAAATAATTCCATTTTGACCAAAGTTAACATCTTTCTACACCCTTGCATCACAAGCGCATTTGTGAAGCAGAAATGCCCGACGTATAAAATCAACAGTAGTTTTTTTTTTTTAATGAGACCTGAGCGCGTTCAAAATGAATTTTCGCCGCGATAGGTCCACAACTAGAGCAGGCAATCGGTCAATTTGATTGGAATATGGACGATTTCACCGATTTCAATCGCAATAAAAATATGGGAGTGTGAAACATTTGTTGATCATCATTCAATCCCGGGCAACATCAAGTGTCCATGCTTATATATTAAATCCCCCCTCTTTGGATTGAGTACTCTGTAAATATATTTTCACCCGACGCGTATTTAAGCAATTAAGCGAATTTGTGAACAAACTGATGATTTGTAAACAAACTGTTACGACGGGCGGGTGGGGATTTAACACATTCCAGGAGAAATATTTACGGCACTGATTCGTGGACCGATGTCATCGCGATGATTGTAGGTTCGATCCACGGCTGGGGAAACGTGTATGTCTAGCCGTACACAACGAAACAGTGCTGTATGTGGATGACTATATATATATATATATATATATATATATATATATATATATATATATATATATATATATAATAGGAATTTAACCAACTTTCCGGAATTTTGGATTTTGGGATTTTACCGTTATTGGATATTTTACCCTTCACCAGACTATCCATTCACGTGTAATCACTTTTTTCTTAACCCCATTCCCTCTGCTTCACTATTTGTTATCTATGACTTACTTGTAGTTTCATCAAATATTTTTGCTAGCAAAATCCGATCCCGTCTTTTGCTAAATCCTACCCTCTGATTAGAAGGAAATTATTTCTTCGAAACTCCGAGGATTAAGGAGTATCCACTTATGTTGTGCTTCTTTTTTAAAATTAAATATGTTTTAACTCTATTTCACAATGTTTTTTAACATGTTTTATTATATACTTCTTATATATATATATATATATATATATATATATATATATATATATATATATATATATATATATATATATATATGTATATATATATATAATGTTAATGCTGGAGTCCCTCGGTGGTCCATCCTGGGCCCAACTCTCTTCCTGATCTATATCAATGATCTCCCAAAACACATACTTAAATCATTCGTTGACATCTATGCTGATGACACGACCATCTACGGCAACACATGTTGTATATTGGCTTATATTGGAGGTTATGATGTATTAAAACGTGTCATGTGTTATCTAGTGTATGTAATATATTGTTCTTTTAACAGACAGATAATAAACGTATAATTTCTATGTATGTTTTTATCTAGGAGGACAAGATATTGACGTGTAAACTGAATCATGTTGTATCAGACTTATCACATGGGATATTTTTACAGTTCATATGTAAGAAGAATAATATATGCTTCATACCTTTTTCTGGAAGAGTTCTTTTGTGTCTTACCGCTACTCCGTGACGAACCATGAAGCTATCAGCACCATATAATTGAGACAACTCTTCTTATTGATGAAACCATTAAAACAACTCTTTATATTTTTGTAATATACATTTATTACAGTTGTCTCAATTGGTTTTTACAGGATCTGCAGTTTCTACATTTTCTGTTCATACAGCCTGCTCCTAGCTGTCTGTCAACCCCTGTCTAGACGTCTGTCCGCTCTGGTGGTCAATCCTCAACTCTCTAAATCTCTCCAAAACTAACTACATCACATGTTCTCCCACGTCACCTAATTACGTGTCTCAGACCAACCTAATGTTTCCATCTAGTTATTTGTTTATCCAAATCCAAAAGAATGTTTACATCTATTTTCGCATTCCTTTTGCGATTTACACGTCAATCATTTCTTCCTTAATTTTATCATTTATTCTTCTAATCATAATAACTGATCCAGCGAGCACCCGTCGCCCAAATCAGTTAATAAGAATACAATAACAATAATAATAATGTTTTGACCATTAATCCCGCTTGCCACAGTTAGCAGATACTCCGCTATGATCACAGCCTAAAGGGTCATAACATTACACTCCTTTCCCACCTATTTTCAAAAATGCACGGCATATATTTTTCCTATACGCCCTATTCTCACCTTATTCCTCACACCTGCGAGCCAGAAAAATGTCCCATAATATCTCCGCTATGCATTTTCAATATATTTTCATCCTTTTTTCAATAAATATACGGCGCAGACATATGTATTCTATGTCTCCCTTCTTAAATAATTTATTCGGCCAGACCCTTTTTCACGGCCCATATGGCATTACTAAGGGATGTGGGTAAAGTAACCCCATGTCCGTCAACAGCTGCCATTCAGCCATCCCATGCCAATTCCAATATCAAGGCGCCTCCCGCCTTATCTCAAAAAAGATTTTGACGACATCTCATCCGACAGATTTCTGACTTCTTTTATAAAGGCGTTATTCTTTAAACCTTTAATTCACAATAGGGGAACATTTTACTTCTAAAGTTCTTACGTATCAACGCATATATTCTATCTTTAAAAAAAAATTTTTTTAGTCTTTCTCCTACTTCAGATTCACTACATAGTGGCCACGTCACCACTACACGTCCGCTCTTGTGTTGGAAGTTCTGTTACTCCCAATATTGGGCATTTTCAATCAGCCGAAGCTCACAAATGGCCCTATCCGCAAGCTTAATCTATGTGGGTGAATTCTATCGCGCACCCTCGTTGCAGCTACAACAAGCCTTTTAAGCCCATAGGCCAGCAGTACCCCCATCTTTATTGTATGCGAAGAATATGATCTTTCAACCGGTAACACCGGTCAGCTTAATCAAGCTACATACAGACGGCGAAAACAGCATTTTTCATAATCGAAAAACCTATTTAAAAATCCCCCTTGCAGAGTCCTGTGAACCTCTTCACCCCCAAAATAGTTAACCGCCTACGTAAATTTAATCCTGTCCTCTTTTTAAAATTCTAATTTGACTAGACCGACCATTTTATCTTAATCTAATCTTCTGATTTTTTTTTGATTTTTTTTAATTAATATTTTGCAGACTCCTGGAAAACAACAATTATACATTATATAATACAATATCAAATCATCAATACACATTTTTTCTAACAATGAGCATAACCTTCTAAGTAATTACATAATACAACCTTCTTCAGTGCTTAAAAATGTTAAAAAATTCCATTAAAACTGGAAAAACAATGTTCACGATTTACAGAAACTGTCATTGCTTCTGACCTGAAAAAGAGCATCAATTTTTTTTCTTTTTTCTTTTCTTTCTTTTCTTTTTTTAACCAGTTCAAAACAAGCGATGGCCATTTCCTCTATAAACTTCTGCAACCGTGTAAATATTTCAAACCATGATTGACACAATTCCAAACAATTTCATCTGTGCGCGTTCCCGTTACATTTTCCTACTGCCTCTCTCTTTCTCTCATCGGTCCATTGTTTTAAACAGAATAACGTAATTCTTTTTTTCCCTTCTAATTTTTACATTAAGTGATATTTTTCTTCTGTTCATAACGAGCTTATTTCTAGTACGATAAACATTGTTTTCTTAACTATTTTCTATATATAAAGTTTTAAATCTGTGTGTCTGTATGTCTTTCTTTTCTTTCTTCGTGAAAAGCTTGTACGTGTGTATTGCTTTTTTTCTATTGTTCTTTCTTTTTTCTTTTTTCCATACATTTTATTGTGTTTTATGTGTTTTTCTTGTCTTTTTTTCTTTTCTTGACACGTAATCTCCATTCCATTTTCAGGACCTGCTTCTACGTT
The DNA here is from genome assembly GCF_053919585.1 of Euprymna scolopes. Lineage (NCBI taxonomy): Eukaryota > Metazoa > Mollusca > Cephalopoda > Sepiida > Sepiolidae > Euprymna > Euprymna scolopes. Next base: position 123,026,373 of record NC_136494.1, read on the forward strand.
GTATTTTTCACCCCAGGTTCGATATCGCATCGTCGATGCGAACTGGTAAACGGACACCAAATGAGAGTTTGTTGTATATTGGTTTATATTAGAGGCTATGATGTATTAAAACGTGTCATGTGTTATCTAGTGGATGTAAGATATTGTCCTTTTAACAGACAATTAATAAAGGCATAAATCGTATGTACGTTTTTAGCTAGGAGGACAAGACATTGACGTGTAAACTGAATCATGTTGTATCAGACTTATCACATGGGATATTTTTACAGTTCATATGTAAGAAGAATAATATATGCTTCATAACTTTCTCTTGAAGAGTTCTTCTGTGTCTTCCCGCTACTCCGTGACGAACTATGAAGCGATCAGCACCATCCAATTGAGACAACTCTTCTTATTGATGAAACCATTAAAACAACTCTTTATATTTTTGTAATATACATTTATTACAGTTGTCTCAATTGGTTTTCATAGGATCTGCAGTTAGTCTACATTTTCTGTTCATACAGCCGGCTGCTAGCTGTCTGTCAACCCCTGTCTAGGCGTCTGTCCGCTCTGGTGGTCAATCCTCAACTCTCTAAATCTCTCCAAAACTAACTACATCACGTGTTATCCCACGTCACCTAATTACGTGTCTCAGACCAACCTAATGTTTCCATCTAGTTATTTGTTTATTCAAATCCAAAAGAATGTTTACATTTATTTTCTATTTTCGCATTCCTTTTGCGATTTACACGTCAATCATTTCTTCCTTAATTTAATTGTTTATTCTTCTAATCATAATACCTGATCCAGCGAGCACCCGTCGCTCAAATAAATTAATAAGAATACAATAGCAATAATAATAATGTTTTGACCATTGCTCCCGCTTGCCACAATTAACAGATACTACGCTATGATCACAGTCTAAAGGATCATAACATTACACACATCAAAGGCTGTAAATGACAAAATTCTCTCTGATTCTCTCTTCTCTGATTTCGAGCGCGTTGTACAGTGGGGAAGAGATGGCTGGTTACCTTTAATGCATCTAAAATCAAGCTCCTGTCTTTACATCATCAACGCTCTGATCCCCATCTGGCATCAATTGAAATGGATTGCTCTCGTCTAGGGGAGACCCCATGTTTTGTACAAGCTTCTGGGCTTGACCTTCACTCCTGACTTGAAATGGAACACGTACATCAAATCTGTTGCCAAGGTCGCTGGAAAAATGGTGGGATCTTTTTACTGCTCCAGAAGATATTTCACTACTGATGCAATTCTCTATCTATATAAAAGCCAAGTACGTCCAAGGATGGAGTACTGCTGCTAAAAACAGCATATCCTGTCTTGTACAAAATAGACTGTGTGGTTTAGTGGGGGATGCACTTTTCTCTTCTCTGCAACCTCTCTCCCACAGAAGAGACGTTGCGAGCCTATCTTTGTTTAATCGTTATTTCCATGCCAGGTGCTCGTCTGAGCTCCAATCTCTGGTCCCCCTGCCAATCTTTCACGATAAACACCCGTCTAGCTGAAACCACTATCAATAATTCCCCCACTCTTTATCTGTGCGTAAATCAAAACGTAGATTCCATGAACAAAGCTTCTTTCTTAGAAGTGCACGCCCGTGGAACTCTCTTCCGTTTGCCTGTTTCCCTCCTGAATTTAACGTGGATGTATTCAAGTCCAACGTAAGCAAATTCCTGATGAACCGCCCCCCTTAGTAATGACACTTTATTAAATCTCCAATACTAATGAATACTGCAATACTATCCCATTGATTACTGTACACAAAATAACCCATGTCCCCGAGTATCTTCTGGGCCTTGATAAGTGGTGACCTTCATGTAATATATATATATATATATATATATATATATATATATATATATATATATATATATATAAACTGAATTATAACACATTTGGTATAATGTTTACAGTTTTTGTCATTAATCTGAGAGACCGGGATTCAATAGTTGTTTGAGCCATACTAAAGATTAAAATTCAATCAACCGAATTTTTTAATATTTATAATTTACTTTAGTTTTTGCCATCTTGAATCATTTTGGTAAACTTAACTGTAATTCTTATTTTATATATATATATATATATATATATATATATGTATGTGTGTGTGTATATATATATACACATATATATATATACGTATATGTGTGTGTGTGTGTGTGTGTGTGTGTGTGTGAAATACACCTCTGTTTTCCGGTGATTTAAGTGAAAAACACCCCTGTTTTCCGGTGATTTAAGTGAAAAACACCCCCATTTTCTGGTGATTTAAGTGAAATACACCTCTGTTTTCTGGTGATTTAAGTGAAAAATACCTCTGTTTTCTGGTGATTTAAGTGAAATACACCTCTGTTTTCCGGTGATTTAAGTGAAAAATACCTCTGTTTTCTGGTGATTTAAGTGAAATACACCTCTGTTTTCCGGTGATGTAAGTGAAAAACACCTCTGTTTTCCGGTGATTTAAGTGAAAAACACCCCTGTTTTCCGGTGATTTAAGTGAAATACACCTCTGTTTTCCGGTGATTTAAGTGAAAAACACCCCTGTTTTCTGGTGATTTAAGTGAAATACACCTCTGTTTTCCGGTGATTTAAGTGAAAAACACCCCTGTTTTCCGGTGATTTAAGTGAAATACACCTCTGTTTTCTGGTGATTTAAGTGAAATACACCTCTGTTTTCTGGTGATTTAAGTGAAATACACCTCTGTTTTCCAGTGATTAAAGTGAAAAACACCCCTGTTTTCCGGTGATTTAAGTGAAATACACCTCTGTTTTCCGGTGATTTAAGTGAAAAACACCCCTGTTTTCTGGCGATTTAAGTGAAATACACCTCTGTTTTCCAGTGATTTAAGTGAAAAATACCTCTGTTTTCTGGTGATTTAAGTGAAAAATACCTCTGTTTTCCGGTGATTTAAGTGAAATACACCTCCGTTTTCCGGTGATTTAAGTGAAAAATACCTCTGTTTTCTGGTGATTTAAGTGAAATACACCTCTGTTTTCTGGTGATTTAAGTGAAAAATACCTCTGTTTTCCGGTGATTTAAGTAAAATACACCTCTGTTTTCCGGTGATTTAAGTGAAAAATACCTCTGTTTTCCGGTGATTTAAGAGATAAAAGAAGGAAAAAAAAACGAAAATGCATGTCTTCAGCCAGATCTTGCATTCGAAAAAACTTAAATGTTAGTTCAGGTCGAGAAAGGAGGGGGATAGTGAGAGAAGGGTACAAAGTCGTAGCACTCATTTTGAAGCCAAGCTTGGATCTCTTCGGATATGTGGGCCGACACCGAGTCCTGCTGCCACACCCAGGGTCTGTCAGCAGCCACCTGATTGCACCAGGGGATCACCACACTCTTCAGCACATCCAGGTACACTTGGGTGTTGACTTTCAAGCCGACTTCGAAGATGTGAGGTGGCATGTTGTAGTCCTCACTTGAAACCACACCAAAGACCATAACCGTGGATCGTCCGATGCCTTGAGCTGTGCCCTAAAACCTTAAACAGTCCCTGTTTGCATTAAGTGTGCTGGCAATGGTGCTGTTGTCATAATTTTGAACGGTAGAGAACATTAGTTGTACAGCGGCGAATCTCAGATCTCGCTTATTGAACATAGTGTCACTTTTAGACATGATAGGAGGCTCTATCACTTTTGGGATTTGTTTGCAATAAAAACGAAAACCGGTTTTCATCAAACAGAAAATGGAATCATGTCGTCCTCTCTGGAGTGACAATTTTATCGTACCACCCTGTATATCTAATAACAAAATAGGCTTAAGGATCCTAAAATTCATACTAGAATTGTCCCAAAGAATCCCTGACGTAGTGGATAAAGCGCTTGGTAAATCCAGTTCTGAGTTAAGGTATTCCGTTCGAAATTCTGCGCAGATTCCCGATTTCGACGGAAACATTCACAAATCTGACAGAAAGATTCCGGAGTTCGATATGATACACCTACAAAGATCGGGTTAGATGCACTTGGTGTGAATTGGAGGTTTCATCGACGGACACGTTATGAAAATAACACTCAAGATGAAACCAATAGTCCGAAAATGCCAATGATATAAAGTCTCAGAGTTTGCTGTTTTCTGTTCGTGATTGCTGAGGCTAATAGGAATAAAATAATTAAAATAATGCAGAAAACTAAATGTTTTCATGAAATCCATTAGATATTTGCAGCGTCTGATTTTAAATTAATTGAAGATAAATTTCATTCTCTTGTTATCTAAAGCATTAGTTTTTTTTCATTAAGAAATTAAAGAAAACATTTTGGTTTAATTGTTAAATTTATGACATGATGCGCCGACACCTTCAAAGACGCGCAAACAACGCTGTAATGCATGTGAAGTCGTAAAAACATGTTAGTGCGAAAATTTCGTTAGTTGTTAATCACCATTGTAATTTATATGTGGGCTCCAGATTCATATGCAGAATGAAGTTGATAAGCTTCTTAAGGATTGACAATTTATTGTAGACTTGCTGCGTCTGTAGTCTCCTACTGGCTTTGACGTGAAGAAGAAGGTCACCGAGTTTTCGGTTAAAAAACAAACTTTACAATTTAAATTAATTTTATTCAACAGTTTTATAAATACAAACATAGTCCGCAAAGAGCTATAAAGCAAAACTATAACACAGATACATCCTCGTACTCCGTCGGTGTAAGGTAAGGTATAAGGAAGTTAAACTTCCTAGGCTTTACTTCCCCGCACTTACCGAAGGGGTTGATCTATTGCTAATTGCTCGAGGCGACCCTACCGAGGAATAATAATAAGGCTTCCCAGCCGAAGTGCTCTTCTTTTAGAGCGCTGGTTGCAAATCACACTTTCCGACCTTTGAGCCACATCTTACTGCCGTTGAAGGGAGAAAAATATTAAAACGAATAACTTTCAATCGACATATATGTGCTATAGAAATGGAAATGAATCTATTAGTTTGCAGAACCATGGATAAAAGGGGAAATAGTTAGAGACGTCTTCTCATAGTGACGTCACAAACTGAACTGTATATATTCTGCGGGAAACCGGCTCAAGCGAAAGAGTGTTCTTATCGCCCAACATATCACTACGCGAGTGATAATATACCAGTGTGTTTTTACCAAACCACATCCTAATCACTCTGCGAATGAGAACATACAAATGGAAAGAAAATAGATCGTAATTATTTACGTATTTCATATATTTTGCATACAATTGGTTTGTAGATTCGTTCGATTTTGGAAGTGTACATTTTGAAAATAAATAAACTATGTAAAAGTGTTTCTATTTCACTTTCAGATAGGGTTTTCATAAGTGATTCCACTCCCCTTCAAGGCCACAAATTGGAGCCACACCATTGAATGTAGTTTTGTATTATATTAATAACGGCTAGGCATATTGAATAGTTGATAGGAGTAGGAAACGCGGTAGACAAAAAATAATAACAACAAAAAAACAAAACAAAAACAAAATAAGTGGAAATGGTTGGGAAAGATATATTTCAGGCCGTTTGATCGTAGTTGACAGTGAAAGGGGGGTTAACGAAACGAACTGAAAATTTAAGTGTACCAAGTTCGAATCCAGTTTGTTTCACATAAACCACTTTCACTTAGGGATATTAGCAACTTTCACATAGTCCTTTCACTGAGTACTGTATGTCTTTCTAGAAAAAAGTCCAAGTAGAAAGATATCGGGGAAACCAATGCCAACAATCTGATTTAGGCAAAATGAATGGATGCAGCCATTATATGGACTAGAAGCAAACAACTTAGTCAAGGTAATCTGAGGCAGTTTCACGAGGTTCCCAGGAGAGGCGGATTTAGTATAAATGCCGTAAAATAGGATTAAATAACGAATGGAATAGTTGTATAGTAATTCTCACAATTATATAAGAATTTGTTTCAAAAGACAACATTTTTATATGTTTGTTCAGAGAAAATAATGTAAAGCAGAAGAGCATGAAAACAAAAAAAATGGAAATATCATGACTCAAACAATAGTTTATGAAAACACATTCGCTTTTTAATAAACGCTTGGGTGTAAACCCGTCCATTGTATCTCAATTGTCTGGAACTTCCGCCCAGATTCAAACGGAACAAACGTCGTGTAAAATTGCATTAAAATTAAATAATGACCAACGATGCATCGAATTGTAGAGCAGTAAAACAATTTTAAAATAGCAGACATTGTTTTCTCAGTGAGAAATGTCAAACAAACGATTTCCTTGGTTTCAACGGAAATTCAAATTACCAATTTATTAAGTAACTTGAAGACTGACACATCGGGGGCAAAGCTTTAAGAATGATACGTGTCTGCACTAGTCGCGACTCATCATCTGTAGGTTGTATAGAACCGCACGCCACCACTCTCTCTTCCTTTCTCTTTTTCTTTCCTTTTCTCTCTCTCTCTCTCTCTCTTACTCTCTCTCTTTATATATATATATATATATATATATATATATATATATAGTACGCTATTCTGTGTAGTTTAATTGCTATATATATGTATATATATGTTCATAACTTACTACCTCGCTCTACCTATGTATTGAGCACTGTTGGAATAAATACTGAAAGATATACGCATAAAATTATATCTTCGTATATTAATTTATGTGATTAAATGAAGTAATCATATATATATATATATATATATATATCTACATATATATATATATATATATATATATATATATATATATATATATATATATATAATGTAATTCTTGGTTCGTTCGTTTTTAATAGTCTAAATAACCACTGGACATATTGCTTCGACATTTTGGTATAATATGTTTACTGTACCCCTGCGTGTTTTTATGTATCTCTTTTTAATTATAACATTATACTTAATTTTTCTTTAATAAATAGGTGGTTTTCTTTGTTCCGATGTTGCCATTTTTTTATTTAGGGACATATTTATTTATCACCGCCTGCTTTCACGTGACACCACTGTGGCCTTGCTTAATGTAAACAAATTCTTATGTTGTATGAAATAATTTTTAAAAAGTATCAGATTCTAACCGGTAAATTTTAAATGGATTTAATCACGTAATTATTTATAATGTAACCATGTGATTGAAATTTGATTTAAATTAACCAGATGTGGTCGCTTTCCTACGGGCAAAATGAATGCCGACGCTCAAAAATTTATAAACATTTTGATCCCTCCCTTTACTTAAAAAATTCACCAAGAATTAGGGAATTAACAAATTTTAATGAAAATTTCAGTATTTATCAAATAATGATCGCTGAATTATTTTTTTTTATTTAAATCTTAGTGAAAATTTATTATTTTGTTTAAACAAAAAATACCTTTACTAAAGTTATGGTTTTCACTAATAAATAACAAAAGCAAGAATTTATTTGTGCTTTTTTTAATATAAATAAAGCATTGTAATTTGTAACAAAAAAAATTTCTTTACAGGAACATTTCGAAAAAGCCCCTAAAGTCCGTATTAATGAATTCGATATAACTCGAAGAAAAATGAATTCCTCGAACTACCTATATTATCATTGAATTAAGTATTGTTTATTTAATATTTTTACATAAAAAACTTATAATAGCAAAAATATTTCTACTTTTTTTAAAATTACAGATTTAGCAGAATTTTTATATACAAGAGCTTAATAATTTCCTTGCTCGCAAGAATGTGAAACATTCGGCGTAACATAATTTTTATATAATATTGGCCAGTAATTAAAAAAAGAAAAAATTTAAAAACAGGAACATAGAAAAATAATTAATTAAAAAATGATATAGAATTGTACGGATGGGGATGTCCGTCTGGGTAAAAAAAAAAAAGAAACCCAGCACTCCTCCTTCCTTTTATGACATCATTCTCAGACAGCTTTTCGACTGCCTCAGATTTTGGGCCTCTGTATATTCCGTATTTCCAAAAGTACGGTTTGTTGTGCTCATGCAAACGGCAAACACACTCGGTTGTGGGGCTAATTCAGTTATTTTTAGCAGAAACAAGGTGTTTTTTCTAAAATTTAATTCAATATATTAGGACTTTACTAATTATCTTTGCAATAGACCCAGAAAAATAATATTTATCTCTTAAAGGATTTTTGCAATGAATTTATTTAACTTCAAAATTAAGCTGAATTGGTAAGCACGCCGTGAAAACATTTTTCATAACTTTTTTTCGCGTGTACAAATATGTTTTTTCCTTTGGGATATTAAGTTTAGTCCTTAATCTTTCAAATACAATCAAAAATTTGTCGGAAACCTACAAAATAATTATGATAAATCGGCTTTCAAAACTAGGCCCCCCTATTCTTCGTTTATTTTTGCCCGTATCTAAAAAATGGATATTAGCAGCAAATCGACTATCTTTTTACTATTTGGGAAATTAAAGATTAAATTAGATTCCTATTTTAGTCACCTAAATTATTTAGTGTGAAATGAGTTTAAGAATTTATATCCAAACCTATATATCATTTTTACTTAAAAAATAACATTAATACACTAAATTAGAGACAATTTGCATAGAATGCTCTGCTTTACGGTTGTTGTAACAATGGAACGGAAATTTAAATTTTGTTCCCTTTTAAATTCGATACATTACGTTCAACTCATCTTTCACATTAACTTTTATAGGTTTTCGGGTATGCTGACAAGGTTAGGGTTGTCTATTCCGAAAGCCGTTCTTAACATGGGGGAGGTTGGTGGTGTATGTTTCGAGAGCCATTCTTTACATGGGAAGATTGGAGTGTTTATTAGTTGTAAACGTACCCGACAACCTATAAATGTCGACATTTCCAATGTGAACCGTAAGTTGGACTTATGTAAAAAACAACAAAGAGATATACCACACTGAATTTTTTTCGTTTAAAAATGAAATTATTTCCCTTTCATTAATAACTTTTTTTAATATTTTGTGTTTTATATATATAAAGTACAATTGTTAGAATATTATTCTTTTGATTATATTCGTTTGGGGGCACAATTAAAAAAAGTAAAACGGAGCGAAATTAAAGTTTCCATTCCATTTTTACAACAATCGTAAAACAGCGCATACTCAGCAAGTTTTATCGTAAGTTATATACATCTAGATTTACTTACATTATATTAAAATCCGAGTGACCCATAAAAATCTGGTAGATGAGTGTCAAATCTGCTTAAAATATTGAAAAAAAGGAAAAAATAGAACCTCTCACAAACATACTGACAATAATTTGGTTTTGTTCTTCTCTTGAGTGTTTCCAATAAGGGGGATTGATTTACAAGATTTGTATTAAAAGCTTAGCACTTTTTAAAATTATTTAATTGTTGAATTTGCATTTTGATTAAGTTTGTTCGTTTGCAATCACTGATAGCCCACTCAAAAAATTGAACAAAAGACGACATTACAAACTAACTATTTACAGTGTTTATTTAAAGCATTCATCTGTTCTTTTTATAATAAAAATTATGTTTTCAAAAAGAAACGTTTGCTGCCAACTATCTATTTTTAAAAAAATACAAGTTTTCCTGACAAAACACAAAAAAACTTTCACCTAACAATTTATGGTAAAAGATTAATCCTTTTTTGTGAAAAAACCCCAACTTTTCTTGATAAAAAAAAAATTGCAAAAAATAAAGTAAATAAATAATACAAAATGCAATTTTTCTTGGGGAATGTGATCCATTTTAACAAACTGAGCTACAGCAACGCCGCGTGGCCGGGTACAGCTAGTATATATATATATATATATATATATATATATATATATATATATATATATATATGAGCCTGGCTAGTACCAAATGGGTGACCATTTGGGAATTCTAGGCGCTGTATGTGCTTTTCGCTTATCTCGTTATTGTTTCCAGTCGTCCTGAACCTCCACTTGCTACTGGTATTTAACAATGTCTACTCAGGAGACGTGTGGTTGGAGATTGCGCAACTCTTGCCATAAAAGTCCATATGCAGTGGGTACCCATAGTCTGCGAAGACTGAAGGAAACCAGCCTATATATATATATATATATATATATATATATATATATATATATATATATATATATATATAGTATCCTGAAAATGTGAGAGAATATATAATTACTTCCACAGCCAATCCCGTCGCACATCACAAAAGTCAAGAAAGGCAACAAAGCGAAAGTTCAAGACTCGAGTTTCGCCCTCATTTGGGTTCATCAGTTAGACACATCCGGACTCGGGATTTGAAAACCGAGCCTCTTGCATGCTAGGCGAGCACTCTATCAACTGGGCAAACACGTCACACACACAAGAATGTCTATTAACTTACGCGAATCAAGATCTTTGTCGCGGGTTGCCAATATGTAGAATAAAATAAATCTTATATATTATTTTAATTGGAATTCATTATTGAGATTAGTATTATTCAAATTAATTTTAATTTTATTTATTGCGGACTAATATTCTCATCTTTAATAGTTGTTGTTTCACGACGTTTCGGCCAACTATTCCTCTGGCCTTCGTCAGGTAGTAACCGCGACGGAGAGGAACTTTGAATCTCCAAACTGCATTCTCAGCAATCACTGCCATCCATATTAGTTTGTCACCTCACCACGTTTTGGCTAAGTAATAAATAAAATTAAAATTAAAAATAAATCTTGTATTTACTATCGCACACTTAAGAATATTAATGATTTGTTTGGTTGTTTTTGTTTTACGGCATATCAACCCTTTTCGGGTTATTTAATGCCGAATCCAAAGATTTTGAAGAAAAAATTTATTAAGAGAGTATATTTGTTGTTTTCACATCGGTTTCTATTTAACCCATAGTTGGGACCCTAACAGGTACTACCACTCCGGGTCAGAGTGGACCTGGGAGCAATGGTAATTAAAGGGTTGCTCCACACTCCCCAAACCCCACAAGCTGGGGCCTCACCACTGGATATAGTTTAAGGTCATTTCCAGGACCCCCATTGAGGGACTTTAAACCCTCTGCAGGGGGGCAGTCGGCGTATTCTAATGCCCCACCGACAGGGCCAAGGAATATTAATGAATAACGTCCAAAATATATTGAGTGTGAGCTGAAACATGGCGGGCATCGAATGTCTTAGATTAAATTGAAGGCGATTAATTATCAAGCAGCCTGAATTACATAATATAACTCTCAGAATCAGCAAATATATTGGTGCGATAGTTGTCTATCTCCTGTACAAAGAAATGGCCCAGTGTATATGCATGGCGTATAAGTCTTACTTCCTTAAGATTTACGATGACCAAATAATCAAAGTCATCTGCATTAGGTATACATCCTTTGATAACCCTTTCCTTATTTATGCAATTACCGTTGGGATCTTTTATGGTGGGTAAAATTACAGAACTTCATAGAGAATATTCCAGCTGCTCCTCTAACAATTTTATTCCTAGCTTTTCCTTTTTTTATTATAAATGTTTTTATTATATTTTTTGAATTACATGTATATAATATACATATATAATATGATAAAATATATTAGGCCATATATTAAATTATATTTTTATAATTTTTTGTAAACATTATTTGTATATTTATTATTTCATAATGATATAAAACTATAAATTTCCAAGGAAATTCTTATATTTACATACGACTATGCCAAATTTGAATCCAGTTCGTTTCATAAAAACATTTTCACATAGGGTTATTGGCAACCTTCAGGTTTTCACTTCCATGAGTAAACGATGTCTTTTTAGAAATAATTTTATCCATAAAGATATCAGAGAAAGGAAGGCTACCAACAATCTTGAGATTCATACGAAATAAACAAATGATGTTGTTCAACAACAACAACAACAACAACAACAACAACAACAACAACAACAACAACAACAACAACAACAACAACAACAACAACAACAACAACAACAACAACAACAACAACAACAACAACAACAACAACAACAACAACAACAACAACAACAACAACAACAACAACAACAACAACAACAACAACAACAACAACAACAACAACAACAACAACAACAACAACAACAACAACAACAACAACAACAACAACAACAACAACAACAACAACAACAACAACAACAACAACAACAACAACAACAACAACAGGCTTGACATATGAAATCAACTGTAGATTCTTTGATATGACAGGGGCGCGTTCGAAATGAAACTTTCTGTTCAGAGCACAAATGGAGTATACTTGACTGTTGCGTTTTAAACTTTAATTCAAGCCATTATCACCGTACAAGAAGTAAGGCCAAGCACAGAAAATCAACTGTAGGTTCTTTGATATGACAGAAGCGCATTCGAAATGAATGTTTCTGTTCAGAACACGATTGAAGTATACTTGATTCTTACATTTTCAAGTTTAATTCAAGCAATTTTATATATATACTGGCAAAAGTACCCGTCGTTGACTGGGTTCAAAACAGTCTACAGAAAATGGACTCTGATTTATGAAAGTATGATAGGTTATAAAAAGGAAGGGTTGTAAAGAGATAGCTTCGAATTTGGGGGTATCAAAACCAAAGCAAAATATGATGAAAGTAAAAATAAAATAGCTAACACCCATGGTTTATTATACCATACCTGTCCACACTGAAACACTTGTCACAATATTCTGTGGATCTATATTAAAAAACCTTGTTAAACTTTGTGACATATTTCCATTCTATGGAGCTCAAGCGCGAACGAACACCCCATAATGTTGTTATACCATATTTCTTCAAACGTAAACATAATTATCAAAGTATACTTACGCAGAGAGATATGAAAAGTCTTTATTAAAGTTTGTGACTATTTCCATTCTATGGAGGCCAGGCGCGAACGCAGACCCCACAATTTTATTATACCATCCCTATTTAAGTTAAAACATACTTATCAAAGTATTATGTACATCTACATCAAAAATACTTGTAAGCGTTTTATTTTAAATTTTTCAATTTTTTATTTCATTACTTTGTGGACCAGGCGCGAACGCTGACCCAACAATTGTAATGAACCACCGTTCTGCCAGATCAAACATACCCATTCCTGTGTCTCGATACATCTTCTATCATTATATGTAATCTGTTTTTTTAAAACAGTCAATCATATGGAGGCCTATTCGTGACCAGACACACACACACATACACACACACACAGACATTCAGCCTTATATATATATATATACATACTGGCAGAAGTACCCGTCGTTGACTGGGTTCAAAAACAGCCTACTGGAAATGGACTGTGATTAATGAAAGTATGATAGGTTATGAAAAGGGGGGGTTGTAAAAAGATAGGTGTTCATACTCAAAAATGTTACCCTAGGCAAAATATGATGAAAGTAAAGATAATTTTATCGAAAATATATTTTTTATATCAACTTTGTTTCAATTCGTAGCCAAGAGTGAGCAACAAAATAATGTTTCCTTACAAATAGAAAAGGTTATATATATACTAATATAAATATACAAGAAATAAATGTTACCATAGTCAATAAAAGTTACTTTTATGGTAGAAAAGTTCATTGGTTTGTATTTTTAAGTGGTTTGTAATTTTTTTTTTAATTCACGAACCAGTTAAAAAAGATTAAAATAGCAGCGAATTTTAAATGGAGAGCTCCGTTTTTCAATTTGAAGGAGGGGCACCTGAGCATTATGTGTTAACAATTTAAGAGAGTTCCGTCAACGTAAGGAATATTTATAAACATATTTTAATGTTTTCCGTTATTTTGCACTTGAGGAATATTCGATTATTGCATGTGTAGTTTATATAAAAATTCATTTAAGTAGTTATCGCCTCAAATTTCGTTTTAATTTCGGTTCGCTGAAATTATTTCAAGTAAAGAGCATATTTCAAAATAAAAAAAAAATATGAACTGAACTTTTATTGATTATGGTAACATTTATTTCTTGTATATTTATTTTTTCGGATAGTCGTTTGTTGGCTTTTCTGCTACACACTCTTACTAAATAATATCGACAAAATATCGAAAAACAAAGAAACAAAAACAGTTTAGAAAAATAATGAACCTTTACTTACTTTAGTAAAATAATTCGAAACAGCAAAATGGGATATTAAAAAAGTAAACACGTAATTACTTTGTTTTTTAAAGCAAAGAATCGCTATAAATAGGAATAAGAAAAAAATGGCGCCCTTTTCAAACAGAACAGCTTCGTTTCAGTTTTACAGTATTGAACGGTGTAGTATTGTGCCGTCAGATTCAGGGTTGTACTATTGTAATGTAAAGAACACGCAGAAAAGGTTGTAATCAACTGAATTCCTTCTAGTACACTGACAAAAAAGCTTAAACATATATAAATAGAAATAAAAAGGATATGTAAATGTTTTTAAAAAGACACGTAATCACGTGAGCAGGATTTCTTCCTTCTTTTGACACGATAACAAGTAACGTTCTTATTTTTTATTATTTATCTATTTATCTATTTTCGAATAGAGTTATTCAAAATTTGTGTCGAAAATTGTCTAAAGTTCCGACTTTTTTTGGGCTTTCACTTTAATAAGAACGTGAATTTATGAGGTGAATTTATTCGACATAATATTATTCAACTCAAAAAATAAATAAAAGCTAACGTGAATTAAGATTAAAGTTACGGTGTTATTGTGGACCCTCACCCCTTTTAAAAAAACTTGTTAAACTTTGTGACATATTTACATTCTAACATTAAATTGTTAACACAGAATGCTCAGATGCCCCTTCTTCAAATTGAAGAGCGAATGCCCAATAATTTTATTATATCATATTCCTTCAAACTGAAACATAATTATCAAAGTATACTTACACAAATAATATAAAAAGTTTTTGTTAAAATTTGTGCCATATTTTCATAGAGTACAGGCGTGAACGCAGACACCACAATTTTATTATACCATCACTATTCAAGTTAAAACATACTTATCAAAGTATTCTTATGTTCATCTATATCAAAAACCCTTGTAAACGTTTTTTTTAATTTTTTATTTCCATACTTTGGGGGCCAGGCGCGATCTCAGACCCCACAATATTTATGAACCACCGTTCTGTCACATCAAACATACCCATTCCTTATCTTCGATACATCTTCTATCATTATATGTAATCAGTTTTTTAAAATAGTCAACCATATAGGAACCTATTCGTGCCAGACACACACACACACAGACGTTCAGAAATGATTTTATAAAATTAACAGTAGGTTCTCTACAGTACAATGTAAAATACAGTGTATTGAGAACTAAGTCACTGTGAGAGGCATGTGAGTTTTCTTCCAGGTGCACCGCGATGAATCTTCAGCTAGATTAGGTAATCAATCGGTTTAGTTGAAAAATGACCGATTTCACCGATTTTATGACAAAAAATATGGGAGTGTAAAAGATTCGTTAATCATCATTCAGGCAAGGTCAGGTCACTCTGGTAGTGCGTAATTAATAATAGCACGAATGTGATGTTTGTATTTTTATTAACATTCGCTCAATACAGCTATTTCAATTAAGATACACTTGTTTTGTAATTTCTGTTCTATTCAAATATTAATTAAATTAATTTACAATATCTACTAATGAATAATGTACATATGTTCTTATCGAGGGTTTATAGGGTTTTATAAATAATAAAGAGTGATGCTCCTTATTAACTCACGTATGAAACAAACGTAAAAAACATTCCATAATAGTAGTTACCGAACAGGAACGAAACTAGTTTAATATCCATCGTTTGAGGAATTAAAGGTGTATGCAAGGGTTACGCTAAAATGTGAAATGCTTTCTATAGCTCGGTCATACAGGAATTCATACTAGCAGGCCCGTTTATCAGCGCTCGGGCGTTGCCTAGAATATATAAAGACGTCAGGAAACTCCGGTTTCAGCTCTAAACCACATATGAGTATTCTTACATTATTATTTAAAATATATACATAAGTAGTAATTAAAGTGTGCTCTAACTAAAACCTTAATAAAAAATTATATATATTTACATGTTCGTATTGTTTGATAACGGAAACAAAAACACTTGCATCAATATACTTACGGAAAGACAAGGATATTTGTTTAAATTATAGGCGTGTTAAATATAAATAATACTGTGTATACACACATTGGAATGGAAAATAAACAAACTATTTTTTTTATAGAAATAAAAGTGTTGTCACTGATCCTGTAGATCGGCTATAAAAAATATTGATCTACTCTATTGTCTGTAAGGCTCCAAAAATTCGTAAATTAGCCAAATTAGTTCGCAATCTAAGTTTTTTGAAAGATCTTAGGGGAGAAATGGGACTATTTATTATGACTTTAACATAAACGGATATGATTTGTTACTATATGTTAAATAATTGTTTAGTTATTTTTTATCTGAAGTTTAGCAGTTATAATCAAGGATACTTATGGCTAATCCTATACACACATACACACACGCACACACATACACGCATATTAATATATATATATATATATATATATATATACATGATGAATATATATACACACACATATATATACATATATATATATATATACATGATGAATTACTTCACATTTTGCAAACATAATAATCTTAAGGAGTATATAAAATTGATATTGTTATTATAATATAAATTTTAATATTTATAGAACTCTTCTCTCCGATATCAAAAAATGCTTTTTAATAACAAAAATTAATGAATGTGAAAACATAACGAAAAACCGGCATTTCCACTTTTGTGCAATGTTCATTCTTTGTCTCACAACCACATACACACACACTCATGAACACCGACACACACGCATATATATATATATATATATATATATATATATATATATATATATATATATATATATGTACACACACACATATATATATATTATATATACACACATATATTATCTCATTTACACACACACACACATACACACACACACACACACGCATTAGTGTTAGAGCGATTAATCAGAATCGTAACCGGAAATCGAAAAAAATCGGAACTTACAGTGGTATCGGAATCGAAAAAGATCCTGTTGATTCTCCTATGCTGAAAACAATTCTTTTAATTGAAATTTTAAAAAATATGGGCCCAGAGTGAAAGAAGGAAGAAATAGATTTTTCAATATTTTTCCATGAATTTTTGATAGTTTTTACTGAAAATTTATATTTAGTAGATCATTATAAATATGGCATATAATAATAAGTGAAAAAATTAATCCTAAAAATGGTAAGACCGCATCTTGACGAGAATATAAAAAAACCGTATTGCAGGATTAAGCCAGTCCAAAATGACTTACAAGCAGATTTTTGATATTTTAAGAAAAGAAATTGTGAAAACATTTCTTTCTGTAGTGAAGCAAATTGGTCAAAGGTTCGAAGTCGAACGCTTTGTAAAAGGAAAATCTGGAGTTGGTGGCCCTGGAGCATCTACTTTGAAGGACGACTACAGGCTTAATTTTACTGTTTTGAAGGATTGAAAGAAAACTTATGTTGACCATAGCAAAGAATTAAAAACATCGACTGGAAATACTCTTTTTTGATATACAATATCTAGACGGATGAAAGAAATGGGATTTTCCCCTAAAAGGCGTGCAAAGAAGCCATTTTTATCTAAGAACAAAATCAATGATAGAAAGAGATTTTTCTTGTGTTATGACAAGAAAGATACAGACTGGTTCATAAATCTTTTCCGGTTGGATAGAATCAAGATTTTGTCTTGTTAGTGATGCTCCCGATGCCCCTGAACGGTGTAATCGAAGAACTAGAACATGATTCTCGCCAAATAGCAAAAAAAAAAAAAAACGACAGTTAAACACGGGAATGGAGGGATAATGGTATGAGGAATTTTTACTTCAGCAGCAGTTGGAGAACATATTAGATGTGAGAAGTCAATCAATGTAAGGAAATACATTCGAATGTTAGAAACAGGACTGTTACCAAATATCCAGAAGCTGGGAATATCCCAAAACATTATTTTTCAACGCTAATGCCCTTGCACACATTGCTAAAGTCACAAAAAATGGTTTTCTAATAATTCAATTAATGTGATATTTTGGTCAGGTCAAAGCCCCGATTTAAACCCAATCGAAAATATTTGGTCCATAATAGCTCATGCATTGGCCGGAAGAACTTTTTCGAACAATGACAAACTGTAGGAGGCTGTGCAAAGCGAATGGAATAGCATCTCCTCTTCACAGTGTTCCTCTTTGGTTGAGAGCATGTTTAAAAGGATGATCTTGTAAAGAAATCAAAAGGGAATGCGATTCTATCCTAAGCATTTATTAAAGTAAATGCCTTGTTCTGTGTTATTAGCCTCGTTTAAGTTTCCTTGTTCAATTGTTCTTTGTTCAATATAGCTTTTAGTGCAATAAAATGTATAAATTTGTTTGGCTCATTTTTTTTCACGAGTGTATATATATTTTATTTTAGTCGAAGTTCTCAAAAATGAAGAGGCCCCTTCCTATGGTCTAACACTTGATCTCTATATGAGATACATAGATATTCGAACATTCCATTAAAGTGCTTTATCTCACGTTGAGTTAATATAAGCCCCTTGTTTCCCTCTCCCCTAATATTTAAATATGTTATAGTATATCTTTTTGTAGTCTTTTTCGTCTTAGTGAATTCTAGGACAAGAATCCATCTATTCAGGTGGAGTATCCAGGTTCGTGCTGTTACTCAATGTACTTTCACTTAGAGAAGGTGACTCATTCCTCGTAAAAACTAGTGTAGTTTATTCCTACCGAGGAAATCCTATTTGAGCCGCGAATACTATGTGATTTACAATATTTTGTCAGCGTTTGCTTGTAGGGAAAGTGTCATCATGCCAGGTTGTTCCTGAAAAGAAAAACGTACAGAGAGATTTTCAATATTACAGGATAGTGTCTGGTAGGCATAAGTGTATGTGCGTGTATGTATGTGTGTATGCGTGTGCGTGTGTGTGTATGTGTGTGCGTGTGTGTATGTGTGTTTGTGCAAAAAGAAAAAGAGGAAGAAAGAAAAAATGAGTGGTGGGATATGCGTCATGTTTTGCAAATTGATTTTTTTTCTAAAATGGTTTGAACATCGTTATAAAAATAGTTACTAATTTCAAAATGAGCTTTCAAAATAGCAACATGGCCCACGCAAGGCGTGACTAAAATAATAAAAAAGAAAATACGTAAAGTTTCCCGCGACATCTTTAGCTTTGAACATTGAATCTGGTAATGCAATCGTGATTATGAAGTTAACAAAGTAATCGTGATGCAACCAGACGATCATCAGTCGAGGGTCGAGTGGTGCAACGGATACCGGAGTCGTCGACTGTGAAACAGGTTGAACCGCATTAAATGCAATAAGTTCTATTGTACCCATTTAGAATGTAATATAAAAATAAAATCGCTTGTTCGTTTGCGGTGAAGCGTTTACAATAGATTTTGTGTTCCATCATGAAATAACTACAAAAAGAGCTGATATGCCGTGAAACAGATTAAATCAATCATGACGGCAAGTGTATTAGAGAAACGCAATTCTGAGTTTTAATAAACCTAATATGTTACTGCATCTATTGGTGAGTATGCAGTTATAGAACTATGTACACATTAAAAATAAGTTCTGGTCGCATACAATTTCGAGTATTTTATTGATTTTATTTTTTATGGAAATCGCTCCAGACAAGGTGTGAAACCACTTAATGTAAGGAGCTAAGAAAAATAAAAGGTAATCATCGCAAATTCAAGTGATAACTATCAACCAGAGTCTTTAAAATATTAAAAGCGGGAGAAAACAGTTAGTAGGAAGAGAAATTAAGAAGCCTGTGGTTCTTGGGGGGAAAACTACTGGAATAGAAAAGCTGTATTTTTACACAGGAATCACCACTTATCAAGGCTCGGAGGCCACTCGAGGCTAAGTGTTAATAGGTATACATTAGTCAATGTGATTATAGCGTAGTAAGCATAAGTAATGGGAATTTTGTTAATTGGATTACTTATGGGGACGGTTCATCAAGAACCTGTTTACATTGGACTTGAAGACAATTACTGAATTGTTGAAGACTATTAGGCCAACACGTCAAAAGAGCGGGAATCTATCTAATATTTGATGCAACTTAAATAGAATTAGTTTTTGTTGTTAAGAACATGAGTCAAGTTTCCACGAATAAAATGAAATATCAAAATAAAATATATACAATTGGACACACTATTCTTTATTATATACATTTGATAAACAATATAGAAAGTTTTCGTAAACAGGTGCGTTGTAAGATGTTATCAAAACTTATCCATTCACTCATAATAGACTCTGCTAATAATTATATAAATCAGCAGCCTATAACTCGCTTAGGGGAAAGTACTATGATGTAACGCGAGATACAGATTGTCGAACTTATCAGTCGAAAAGCACCGACAACCTTTCTTTATATTTCAATTTCTTGTAGAGTAGAACCCCGAGATACGACATTAAAAATTAGTAACAATATGCAGTACAATATATAATACACATGTATATAATTAAATAACAGTATAAATAACTGTCATAGATTCCGATCCCGAAAACATCAATTCTATCCCTTTATCAGAAACAATTCTCCTGGATACGAGGGATAGAGAACGAAATAAGGGAAGCGAGATTTACTTCATGGTAAGCTATCTAATATTTTACGTTCTCCGTACTTCACCAAGTTGCCCATAAACACACATAATCAACACAAAATATCAGTGCCATATTGATAATTTCAAAACGCATACACGTCCTGTATCAGAAAACACGCTATGTGATATACGTATATCTGTACGTAATGTTGCCAAGCTAATCAAAAACCTTGATTCCAGTAAAGAAACTGGCCCTGACGGTATTCCAATTATAGTACTCAAAAAACTTCAACCTGAACTAGCGCCCATACTTACAAAACTGTTTAAACGTTGTCTTAAGGAGAATAGTTTCCCATCTCCCTGGAAAATTTCATCAGTATGCCCTGTATTTAAGAATTCAGGTGATCGCTCATCCCCCTCTCAGTACAGACCAATAAGTCTCCTGTGCGTCATGAGTAAGTTGCTGGAATCTGTGTTAAATACAGAAGTAATCAACCATCTCAACAAAAATAACCTTCTTAGTGACACTTAATATGGTTTCCGTTCTGCTAGATCTACAGCAGATGTGCTTACAGTTATATCTCATAGGATTAGCAAATCTCTCGACGGAGGCAACCTTTCTAGGGCAATTGCTCTTGACATATCAAAGGCCTTTGATAGGGTATGGCATAAAGGTTTACTTCATAAGATCTCTAGCTATGGTATTGCTGGAAATGTCTTCTCAATTATTAAATCATTTCTTTCTGATAGGTTCATAAGAGTAGTAGTTGAGGGGCAAAAATCAGAAGCTCACAGTATTAATGCCGGTGTCCCTCAGGGGTCCATCCTGGGCCCAACTCTTTTCCTGATCTACATTAATGATCTTCCAAATCATATCCTTACATCATTGGTAGACATTTATGCTGACGACACTACCATTTATGGTAGCACATCTAAGACAGTAAACAACCAAGTTCTCTCCAATTCTCTTTCCTCTGATCTTGAGCACGTAGTACAATGGGGTAAGGAGTGGCTGGTTACTTTTAATGCATCTAAAACCAAGCTTCTCTCTTTACATCATCAACATTCTGATCCACATCTGGCATCAATTGAAATGAATGGCTCTCGTCTTCAGGAGGCCTCAAGTTTTGACAAGCTTCTTGGCTTGACCTTTACTCCTGATCTTAAATGGAACACGTACATCAAATCTGTTGCTGGAAAAATGGTGGGATCTTTCTATCGATCCGGTAGATATCTCACTGCTGATGCTATTCTCTATCTATATAAGAGCCAAGTACGTCCAAGGATGGAATACTGTTGCCACATCTGGGCAGGAGCTGCTAGAAAGGACTTGTCCTGCCTTGATAGAGTTCAAAATAGTCTTCGTAGCCTCGTAGGAGATGCCCTTTTCTCTTCCTTGCAACCTCTATCTCACAGAAGAGATGTTGCGAGTTTGTCTCTGATGTATCGTTATTTTCATGGAAAGTGTTCGACTGAGCTTCAATCTATGGTCCCCCCTCGCCAAACTTTCACAAGAAACACTCGTCTAGCTGTAAACACTATCAATAATTCCCCCACTCTTTATCTGTGCCTAAACCTAAACGTAGATTCCATGAACAAAGCTTCTTTCTTAGAACTGCACGCCTGTGGAATTGTCTTCCGTTTTCCTGCTTTCCGGCTGACTACAATATGGTTGTCTTCAAGTCTAACGTAAATAAGTTCTTGATGAGCCGTTCCATATAAGTTATCAAATTTACCAAATTTTCATTACTAATGATTACTATATTGTCCAATTTCTACTGTACACTCTTTAACCCTTATCCTTGAGTGGCCTCTTGGCCTTGATAATGTGGTGATGCCTATGTAAAAAAAAAATGTAGGTGTCTCTACCAAATAATTCTCGGATATATTATGTTTTAACTTCATTAAATGTTTATTTCATTAAAGAACCATTACAAAGAGACTGACTTCCTGCAGACTACAACATGACTGTCTCCTATACCAACAAATAGTTATTCATAACTGTCTCTATGAGTAATGAAACTGTGTTATCTACATATTAATTTACTTGCCCGGCCGTCCAGTGTCACAAAAAACATCATCATCGCAAACATTAATAATTGAGAAACGAATTAACTCACTTTATGGTCACTCATTATAAGTTTAAAATCATTAAAACCATTTGCTCTCCAGAAATTAAAAAAAAAAGAAATCATGTCTGCCTGTTTACTGTTTCGAATTGACTATTATATTTTATAATAAAAAAGGTCATGTTAAGAGGAGACTGTAAGTTTTTTTCATAATAGATTCTTTTTAAATGAAAAATGTGCAAGTGAATTGACGTCTGTTTTTTTATAACTTATATAAAATAATTATTCAGAAAAAAACAATATGTTGTTTTTTTTTCATTGAAAAAAATCTAAATTTGTAAAATCAATTCATTTTAGTTTTAAAAGTTTAAACAAGAATTTGCTAAAAAATTATTAAAAAATTTTTTTTTTACATGGGGGTCACCATTTATCAAGGCCCGGAGGCCACTCAAGGATAAGGGTTATTGTGTGTACAGTAATCAATGAGATAGTATTGTAGTAATCATTAGCATTGGAGATTCGATAGAGTGTCTTACTTAAGGGGGCGGTTTGTCAGGAATTTGTTTATCCTTGATTTGAAGATATCCAAGTTGTAGTCAGGTGGGAAACAGGCGAACGGAAGAGAGTTCCATAGTTGTGCACTTCTGAGAAAGAAGCTCTGCTCATGGATTCTACGTTTGGATTTAAATTCATCGTTATTTGTTTTATTTTATTTTTTATTCATTTTATTTATAAGGTGTCTTAAAAATTGTCAACTACCGTGGAATTTCCACGGGTTTTGATAGTTCTATTAATCGTGTTTAGTCTTTTCGTGATACTCTTCATCAATCCATTTATTCCATTAATTATCATCGAGTGATTTTTTCGCATTGATTCATTAGTAAAAATAAAGAATGAAAATGTATTTAGTAGCATTATATTTTCTTATTATTTATTATTAAAAGGCCTACCCGGCGTTGCCCGGAGACATGTATAAAAATAGAAGTCTTTAAAAGTGTGAACAACATAACTTTTAACAGCCTTTATCTACACATGCACCAATCACATTACATTTTTAACACAATTTTTCACCCACTGACTCCCCTACTCTTTCTTGTTTTTGGTAACATGTTCAATATATACGAAAGAAACAAAACTCGAACAAGAAAGAAGAGGTGTCATCAGACTGACTGACTATATGACCTCATTTCAGCGTTTTTTCGTCGAACAACTAATGATAAAAAGCATTATTCTTTAATCGTTAATGGAAAATAATCAAAATCCTTTGAGAAGGAATAAAGTTTGAAATGGGCATCTTGCCGCAGAAGCAATTTTAAATTATAAGTTCGTCAGATATCTTGTGTAAAATGACTAAGTATTGTTGGAAAAGTTTAAAAGGAAATGACCTCAGCATAAAAGATGCGTGACAGACAAGTTGACATACATTTTTAACAAAATGGCGGAAATATTTTTGTTACGGATGAAATATTATTTAAAAGGAGATGAATCCAAGCTATTTCACGGTTCGATGTCATGTTAGGGTGGGGGAAGTACACCACTATTTTTATTGGATATTGGTTATTATGATTTGATCAAAACAAACTTGTTACAAAAAAAAAAGAAAGAAAGAAAGATATCTGCGATTTTCGTAATTCTCGCTCATTTAAAAACAAATTTGTAAATTTTCTATCCTGTTTGTCAATGCATTCCTCACCCACTACAGAAAAGTATGACACAATGTCGGTTTTTAATGCGGAGAATCTTGTCTCTTAAAAAGAGAATACAATCTGTAAAGCTACATCGCGACTCAGTAATGAGTGCACTGCAGGCTATAGAAGATCACGCTGCCGCTTTTCGAAATGAAAAGATAATGCCTAAGAAGATATTTGCATAGTTTTAATAAATAAGTACATTAAAATTTACACAACTGGAGGGGAGTTGATCTCTTAATCAAAGAACAACCGGAAAATCATTTTCTTGTATTAAATTCAATTTTAAATTTATTATTTCCACCAATAAAAAGAATACCCAAGCTCCATCATGCAAACTAAGATGTCGCAATGTAGAATAAATAATAAAAAAAACATTTAAATATCTGGGATCCATCTTATGAAAGGTGCACGACAGAAATACAAAGTCGCATAGGCGCAGTCAAAGCCACCTTAAAGAGATTGTCATCAATCATGGGCAAAAGAAACATTAAAATAGACACCAAATTCAGAATACTCCGAACGCATTTATAGTCTGTTCTATTATACGGTTGTGATGCTGAACAATCACCAACAGCGCAAAGAAAATACTATAAGCAACTGAAACTTGGTTCCTGGGGAGAATTTTGACGATATCCTGGACAGAAAACAAAACAAACCAAGAGGTATTAGAAATGGCAAACACAGAAAAGTCTCTAATAAGAACTGTAAGAAAAAGACAAATGAGATTCATAATCTACAGAAAAAAGCGGAATAGAAAATAATAGCTTGAAAGGAAAGATTGTGGGCAGAAGAAGCAGAGGACAACAGCAAGAAACATACGTCGACAGTCTGAATACCTGGGCAAGCTTGTTCGTTGTGACCCAAGCACCTATGGCGGTCAAATTTTACATTAATAACGATTATAATAGAGCTAAGTTAGAGAACAATCTCGGTCAATTCCCGATTCCATTACTGACTCTATTTATTTAGTCGATTTTCAGATTTTAATCATGTCAAATCACTCTTCATTTCCTTTTGACGGATTGATTGTTGCTATTTCTTCTGAGTTAAGGGTATAATAGATTTACTCATTGATATAATAATTAAGTGATTGATTTTGCGCTACGAAACAGATAATGACAAGAATAGTAAAAGTCAACTGAATTAAAGAAATAAATTAAAAGATGGTCAACATCATGAATTTTGGAATATAACTTTTTGTCATTTATTCTCCATATTGCTCTGTAATTACATTGAGCTTCTTAAATAAGGATTGATATATATTATAAGAAAATATATTTTTATAGAAATATATATATATATATATATTCCTAATATATATATATATATATATATATATATATATATATATATATATAACTACTTCATTTATTCACATAAATTTAATATACGAAAGTATAGATTTATGCGTAAACTTTAAGTATTTACTTCAAAAGTGCTCAATACGGAGGTAGAGCTAGTTAGTAATTTATAAAATATATACAGCGGAGTTAATATCTTTAAGAGCATATCTGAGAAAATAGACCACATACTGTCTTCACATCCCTCGGCTAACATCCACATCTGTGGTGACTTCAACGTCCATCACGTGGAATGGCTGACCCATTCAAATAAGACAGATGATGAGGGGAGGTTTTGTCATGATTTTGCCATTGCTTATGACCTCACTCAGATAGTTCGCGAACCAACCCGTGTGCCCGATACACCCAATCAATATGCAAGCCTCTTAGACCTTTTTCTCTCAACTTCCCCTGAGCTATGTTCATGTACCGTTCATTCTCCTCTAGGATCCTCCGACCACTCCGTCGTATCAGTTAAGATAAAAACGAAATGTAAGAAGCCCCCAGACGTACCCCTCCACCGTACTGTATACCGATACTCTATGGCTGACTGGGATAGCTTCCGTACATTCATATCTGATTTACCTCTGCACTCCATGTTTAAAAAGGAAGTGCCCTCTATAGTATCAGATCTGACCGAATGGTTAATTGTAGGCATTGACCAATTCATACCATCTAAAAAATTCCAACAAAAACCTAAAAGCCAGCCATGGTTCTCCCCAGAATGTGCTGCTGCTATCGCGCACAGAAATCACTTTTTCCATAGCTACCAACGTAATAGATGCACTGAGACTAAAGCTGCTTTTAGGACTGCCAGCAACCACTGTAAAAGAGTAATAAAAAATGCAAGAGAGCTATATGCCCAGTCTGTTAAATCCAAGGTAGCTGATCAGCGGCTTGGTTCTCACCAGTTTTGGCAAATAAAAAATAGGACCCTGAACAGAAGTGTGCGTTCTATCCCAACCATTATCAATGGACCAGAGGTTATCTCGTCAGCGTCAGACAAGGCCAAACTATTTGCAAAGAACTTTGCAGCTAATTCTACCCTATGCGACGAAGGCCATCAACTCCCCATATTTCCTCCTATAACACAGACCAAGCTAGGTAACATACAAATATCCGTGCATGAGGTCGCCAAGCTAATAAAAAACCAAGATTCCAGTAAAGCAACTGGCCCTGATGGCATCCCAATTATAGTGTTAAAAAAGCTTCAACCAGAACTTGCTCCCATACTTACGAAACTATTTAAGCGCTGTCTTAAGGAGAAGTGCTTTCCGACCCCCTGGAAGACCTCATCGGTTTGCCCTGTATTTAAGAATTCAGGTGATAAGTCATCTCCCTCTCAGTACAGACCAATAAGTCTCCTCTGTGTTATGAGTAAGTTGCTGGAATCAATATTAAATAGAGAAATAGTCAACCACCTCAGCAGGAATAACCTTCTTAGTGACACACAATATGGTTTCCGCTCTGCAAGATCTACCGCAGATGTGCTGACGGTTATATCCCACAGGATTAGTGAATCTCTTGACAAAGGCTTCCTTTCTAGGGCAATTGCTCTTGACATATCAAAGGCCTTCGACAAGATATGGCATAAGGGTCTACTTCACAAGATTTCGAGCTACGGTATAACTGGAAATGTTTTCTCAATCATTAAATCATTTCTCTCCGATAGGCTTATAAGAGTAGTGGTAGATGGACAAAAATCGGAGGCCTGCAATATAAATGCTGGAGTCCCTCAGGGGTCAATCCTGGGCCCAACTCTCTTCCTGATCTACATCAATGACCTCCCTAAACACATACTTAAATCATTCGTTGACATCTATGCTGATGACACGACCATCTACAGCAACACATCAAAGGCTGTAAATGACAAAGTTCTCTCTGATTCTCTCTCCTCTGATCTCGAGCGCGTGGTTCAGTGGGGGAAGATGTGGCTAGTTACCTTTAATGCATCCAAAACCAAACTCCTATCCTTACATCATCAACGCTCTGATCCCCATCTGGCATCAATTGTGATGGATGGCTCTCGTCTGGGTGAGGCCCCGTGTTTTGACAAGCTTCTTGGTTTGACCTTTACTCCTGATCTGAAATGGAACACGTACATCAAGTCTGTTGCCAAGGTCGCTGGAAAGATGGTGGGATCCTTCTACCGCTCCAGAAGATATCTCACTACTGATGCAATTCTCTATCTATATAAAAGCCAAGTACGTCCAAGGATGGAATACTGTTGCCATATCTGGGCAGGAGCTGCCAAAAACAGCCTATCATGCCTTGACAGAGTACAAAATAGACTTCGTGGCTTAGTGGGGGATGCCCTTTTCTCTACCCTGCAACCCCTCTCTCACAGAAGAGACGTTGCGAGCCTATCCTTGTTTTATCGTTATTTTCATGGCAGGTGCTCGTCTGAACTCCAATCCCTGGTCCCACCTCGCCAATCTTTCACGAAAAACACCCGTCTAGCTGAATCTACTGTGAAAAATTTCCCCCACTCTATATCTGTGCCTAAATCAAAACGCGGATTCCATGAACAAAGCTTCTTTCTTAGAACTGCACGCCCGTGGAACTCTGTTCCGTCTGCCTGCTTCCCTCCGGACTACAACTTGGATGTCTTCAAGTCTAATGTTAACAAATTCCTAAGGAACCGCCCCCTTAAGTAAACACTCCATCAAATATCCACACTAACGTATTGTACTTGCAATAACCCTTATCCCTGAGTGGCTTCCGGGCCTTGATAAGTGGTGATCACTGTGTAAAAAAAAAAAAAGCTACACTTAATATTCTGCGTTTCATCCAACTATAGGATTCGTCAGGCTTATGCGCGAATTCTGTCGTTGCTTCATGTTTTTATATATGTTGAGGATTTCTAGTTGGCTAATCGGCTTTCTAGTCTCCACCGCGCCCCTTCCTATCAGCCAATGGGCATGCATTTTATCAAACAAAGGATCTGTTTTAGAACTAGGTTAGTGGTTTTAGGTGGCCGTTCTCCTTTTTTTTTATACATATAAATATACCTATGTGTACACAATAATGCACATATATATACATATATACATATATATATACATATATGTGTGTGTGATCGTTTATGTATATTCATGTTTATTTAATTTATTTATTTGTTTGTTTTTTATTGTTATTGTTAGTTTTAGAGCTATTTTGTATCGCTATCCTAGAGTAAGTTTTATTTTGTGAACACAGTTGTTTGTTATTTCCCGCCTACAGTTTAATAGATTTTGAGGTTCTTTAAAGTACAGGATAGAAAATTTTTCATGGAGGCATAATTTACATGGGTCGTCTAAATGTCTGCATGTGGTAGCTTGTCTCATTATTTTCCATTCGACTACCGGCGAATGTCCGCTTTCTTTGAGTTCCCAGTATTTATTCGCTAGTGTTGTTTTTATACGGTGTTTTTTTTATTTTTGAATGTGCTTTTGTGGTCATAGTATCGGGTTTTGAAATCCAAGGAAGTCATGCCTATGTAATATTTCTTGTTATTCGGGTTTTCTTTCGTAAATATTGTTGCTTGATAAACTACGCTTTTTGTTAGACATTTATTTTGGACTGGGCAAAGTGTGCGGTGTCTACAATTGCATTTATCTTGTTCGTTATTAGTATTTTTATTTATGGTATGGTTGTTCTTGTCCGGGGTTGGTTTGTTATTATTATTATTATTATTATTATTATTATTATTATTATTATTATTTCTGCTAGTGTTGGTTTTATTTCTGTCATGGTGTCTACTTTTTTATTGTTTATTTTGTTGTTGTTTACATTGTTTTCATTTAGTATTTTGTTATTATGTGCCTTAATTATCATCTCTAAATTTTCGCAACAACTGTAAGATAACTTCAAGGTATTTTTATTGAAGATTTTGTGTAAGGGGTTGGTTGCGGGAAAGTGTTTTCAATAAGATCTAGAAATTTCTTGCCAAGTTTTGTTTTTAACATTTGATTGTATGGGGCCGTATACAAAATTATAGTTCTTTTTCTTCTGTTTTTAATATTATTATAGTTGTTGGTGTTTTGTTGCTTATATTTGATATCGATATTTTTGTATCCACTATGTTTTAGGGCTGTTTCGTAAATATTGGATGACCTGTTAAATGCATTTTCATCGCTTGAGTTATTACTGAGTCTACTTACGATCGAGTTAGGAATATGTTTTATAATTGATGGTGGGTGGTTGGACTTAGGGTTTACGTAAATTGGAGTAGCGTTATCTTTTAAGTATGGTTCATATGTGTTTTAATCTAAGTTTAACGTGACGTCCAGGAAGTTTGTTATTTTTATGTTAGCTGATATGTCCGCTTTTAGGCCTAATTTTTTCATTTCTTTGTGTATGATTTTCTTAAAATTTTCTCCCTTGACTTTGTTGGAGTTTTTTATTATAGCCACTCCGTCATCTCTATATAGGCCGATATCCGTAGTATCGAATATGCTTGTGAGGGTATATAGAATGAATAATCCCAAAAGGTCTGATGCCTCTGCAGCGTCACTGGCACCCATCGCCAAGTCGAATGAATTTTTCATTTTAGTTTTTATCCATTGGTTATTGTTATTTATTAGAACTGATTTTCTACATTTTTTAATTATGCTGATTTCTTCTGAGGATATATCAGTGTATACCTCGGCAAATTCTAGGGCAATGTTAAAAAGTTCTTCGGATATCGAGGGATAAAAGTCTATGATGTCAAACTGTATGAACGTACATTTATCTTTGTTTTCTATATTTTTAAACCAGGTGATTGCTTCGGTAGTATTTGCCCACTGTTTTAGTTCTAGGTCCTGTTTGATTTGTTTGTTTATAGAAAGTATAGTTTTGCTAATTCTACCTATTTCTGGTTTAGTTGGGTTTATCAGGCGGGTGCTGGGATTATTATTAAAGTCCCATTTGTGGTCTTTAAGCAGAATGTATGACTCTCTAGGTTTCAATTTGCCAATTGCATATTCGATACTACGGATATCGGCCTATATAGAGATGACAGACTAGCTATAATAAAAAACTCCAACAAAGTCAAGGGAGAAAATTTTAAGAAAATCATACACAAAGAAATGAAAAAATTAGGCCTAAAAGCGGACATATCAGCTAACATAAAAATAACAAACTTCCTGGACGTCACGTTAAACTTAGATTAAAACACATATGAACCATACTTAAAAGATAACGCTACTCCAATTTACGTAAACCCTAAGTCCAACCACCCACCATCAATTATAAAACATATTCCTAACTCGATCGTAAGTAGACTCAGTAATAACTCAAGCGATGAAAATGCATTTAACAGGTCATCCAATATTTACGAAACAGCCCTAAAACATAGTGGATACAAAAATATCGATATCAAATATAAGCAACAAAACACCAACAACTATAATAATATTAAAAACAGAAGAAAAAGAACTATAATTTTGTATACGGCCCCATACAATCAAATGTTAAAAACAAAACTTGGCAAGAAATTTCTAGATCTTATTGAAAGACCCTTTCCCGCAACCAACCCCTTACACAAAATCTTCAATAAAAATACCTTGAAGTTATCTTACAGTTGTTGCGAAAATTTAAAGATGATAATTAAGGCGCATAATAACAAAATACTAAATGAAAATAATGTAAACAACAACAAAATAAACAATAAAAAAGTAGACACCATGACAGAAATAAAACCAACACTAGCAGAAATAATAATAATAATAATAATAATAATAATAATAATAATAATAATAATAATAATAACAAACCAACCCCGGACAAGAACAACCATACCATAAATAAAAATACTACTAACGAACAAGATAAATGCAATTGTAGACACCGCACACTTTGCCCAGTCCAAAATAAATGTCTTACAAAAAGCGTAGTTTATCAAGCAACAATATTTGCGAAAGAAAACCCGAATAACAAGGAATATTACATAGGCATGACTTCCTTAGATTTCAAAACCCGATACTATGACCACAAAAGCACATTCAAAAATAAAAAAAACAACACTAGCGAATAAATACTGGGAACTCAAAGAAAGCGGACATTCGCCGGTAGTCGAATGGAAAATAATGAGACAAGCTACCACATGCAGACATTTAGACGACCCATGTAAATTATGCCTCCATGAAAAATTTTCTATCCTGTACTTTAAAGAACCTCAAAATCTATTAAACTGTAGGCGGGAAATAGCAAACAACTGTGTTCACAAAATAAAACTTACTCTAGGATAGCGATACAAAATAGCTCTAAAACTAACAATAACAATAGAAAACAAACAAATAAATAAATTAAATAAATATTAATATACATAAACGATCACACACACATATATGTATGTATATATATATATATATATGTATATATGTATATATATGTGCATTATTGTGTACACATAGGTATATTTATATGTATAAAAAAAAAGGAGAACGGCCACCTAAAACCACTAACCTAGTTCTAAAACAGATCCTTTGTTTGATAAAATGCATGCCCATTGGCTGATAGGAAGGGGCGCGGTGGAGACTAGAAAGCCGATCAGCCAACTAGAAATCCTCAACATATATAAAAACAAGAAGCAACGACAGAATTCGCGCATAAGCCTGACGAATCCTATAGTTGGATGAAACGCAGAATATTCAGTGTAGCTTAATCGCCATATATATTTTATAAATTAATATATATATATATATATATATATATATATATATATATATATATATATACATTCTCAAACCAAAAAGTGTATTTAATTAACACTGATAATATTTTATTTATATGCTTATGTAGTACGCCTTACTTGTGTTTTGTTAAATAGCGGAAATCCAACAAATAAATAATCAGAGATAGGTATATGTTTCTCGAAAAAAATGTTTGAGAGATTTTATATTCCTTAGGATAAAAAAATATTTGATGAGAAAAAATATCGACGAAAACAAAATGGAGAAATTTTCAAATTCGGTAAATCATAAGTATAAAACCTCTTATTTATTGTAGTTTAAAAACAATCAAATTCAAAGTCCATTTAGTTTTTCGGATCCTTGTTGTACTACTGAAATTTCGTATCAATGTTTAAATTAAACGCAAGCGGTTATTTACAAACTCTAGGACTCTCGCACAAAATATGAATTAGATTTCTTATTCCATCAAAAATTATTAACATGATTTACGAAACTAAAATCACCCATATAGAAGAAATAATTGGCAACAATGTATATTTCTTCTCTTGTAAATCAATAATTGCATTGAACTGATGTACTCATTCAAAGTCTCACTTTGTTAAACTATTCATTATTTTAATAAGTAGCGCTAAACAAAAGCATTATTAATTTAATACGCATGATTTACTTACGGTAAATTCATTAGTCTCATTAAAATGACACAAGTTCGATAACTTCAGTTTTAAAATAATTATATAAGATACTAATTTGAATTATGTTTGCATCTCCTTTTATCCAATCCCTAGCATGATATATAAAATTACATAAGAAATTCAATAGGACAAATTAGTCAACATTCGAAATTGGAAAAAAGGATAATTATTACAGTCTAAAATTTCACCACGCTAATCCCGTCCTAATGCGAAAACATTGCGTATTGAAACTAATACAATTGTTATGTTAAGTATATAATTATTTACTGTAACTATATTAATTTATTTTTTTATTACTATCCATTATTTATGTATATATTTTTCA
The DNA here is from genome assembly GCF_053919585.1 of Euprymna scolopes. NCBI lineage: Eukaryota > Metazoa > Mollusca > Cephalopoda > Sepiida > Sepiolidae > Euprymna > Euprymna scolopes. The sequence continues at coordinate 123,059,554 of NC_136494.1, forward strand.
TTATTTATTTCATTTATTTATTCCCCTATATATACACATACATACACACATGCACATATATAATTATTATATATTTTTTATATTACATCTATTTATTTCTATCTATCTCTTATAAAACATATAAAACCTCAAAATATCTTAAAGTACCTTTAACCTTCTCAACCATTAAACCTGAAATATAAAATATAAACAAAAAAAACTGTAGTTTATGAAAATCTTACAAAAAACTTATAAACTTATAAAACCCTCTGTGACTAATAATGACTAAATAAATATTTAAGTATGAATATTAAGTGTAAATAACCCTCTTAGATTTAGCTCAAGAGCCAAGAAGTTTACATAAATTTAACATTAATATTTCACTCTTATAATCAATAATAACATTTATTTCTATTGATGGTTATTAACTACAAAATGCAGTTTGTGCCTACAGGAAAATAACAGACTCACAATTGCATAAACTCAGAAATTTTAATCATATTTACCCTATTTGATTAACTCAAGAGAATGATATAGTTAATTTTATTGCGATTCATCTATTATCAATTCTTAGAATCCCCCCTCTAATTGTTAATTACCGTTTCAGGTTAGCAGGAACCCTTATTTAACTTTAATTAGATTTACTTTATGTTAACTGTTCTTAAAACATTAATTTACACTCTATAGTTCACAATACATAAAAGAATTTTTACTTAAATTTTCACTCTACTATTTATATTTATATGGGTTTGAAATAAGCCAGCATATACCTCATTCTCTTGAAACAATTTTGCATAACGTTTTGCTTTTCATTAAGAAAATTCTAATTAGATGTTACTGTATGAAGTGATTCCAAAATGCACAAATTACTTTTGTCTCTTGTTCTGTACATATTTGTTAGCTTTATCTAATACTAGCGAAAATATTATTGTCAGATGGTTTCAACAGTAATTTTCGCTTTGAATTTCGATTAGCTCATAATTAGATCATCAATTTTGGTTTATATTTTACCCTAATTAGATCATCAATTTTGCTTTATATTTTACCATAATTAGATCAATCTATTTTATATTATATTTTAACAATTAGATCATCAATTTTGATTTATATTTTACAATAATTAGACAATCAATTTTCGTTTATATTTTACAATAATTAGACAATAAATTTTGGTTTTTATGTTACCATAATTAGACCATCAATTTTGGTTTATATTTTACCACAATTAGACCATCAATTTTTCTTTATATTTTACTATGATTAGATCATCAATTTTGATTTATATTTTACCATAATAAGACCATCAATTTTGATTTATATTTTACCATAATTAGACCATAAATTTTGGTTTATATTTTAACATAATAAGATCATCAATTTTGGTTTATATTTTACTATAATTAGATCATCAATTTTGTTTATATTTTACCATAATTAAACCTTCAATTTTGGTCTATATGTTATCATAATTATACCAGGAATTTTGGTTTATATTTTACTATAATATGACTCAATTTTGGTTTATATTTTACGATAATAAGACAACCAATATTGGTTTATATTTTAACACGATTAGACAATCAACGTGGCTTTATATTTTACCATAATTAGACTATCAATTTTTGTTTATATTTTACCATAATCACACCATCAATGTTGGTTTATAATTTACCATGATTAGACAATCAATTTTCTTTTTATTTTACCATAATTACACCATCAATTTTGCTTTATATTTTACCATAATTACACCATCAATGTTGGTTTTTAATTTACCATGATTAGATCATCAATTTTGGTCTATATATTAGTTTATATTTTACCATAATTAGACCACCAATTTTGGATTATATTTTACCATAGGACTTTCAACTTTGGTTTATATTTTACAATCATTAGGTCATCAATGTTGGTTTATATTTTACCATAATTAGAGCTTCAATTTTAATGTATATTTTATCATAAGTAGACCATGAATTTTGGTTAATATATATACCACAATAAAACCATCAATTTCGGTTTACATTTTACAATCATAAGACCAAAAATATTGGTTTTATTTTACTATTATTAGACAATCAATGTTGCTTTATATTTTACCATAATAAGATCATCAAATTTGGTTTATATTTTACCATAATTAGATCATCAATTTTGGTTCATATTTTACAATGATAAGATCATCAATTTCGGTTTATATTTTACCATATTTAGACCAGCAACTTTGGTTTATATTTATCATTAAAAGGACCATCAATGTTCCTTTACATTTCATTACAATGATACTATCAATTTTGGTTTATATTTTACAATAATTAGACCATCAATTTTTCTTTATATTTAACCATAATACGACTACTAATTTTGGTTTATATTTTACCATAATTAGACCTTCACTTTTGGTCTATATGTTATCATAATTGTACCAGGAATTTTGGTTTTTATTTTACCATGATTAGACTATCAATTTTGGTTTATATTTTACCATGATAAGACCGCCAATATTCGTTTATATTTTACCATCATTAGACAATCAATTCTGGTTTATATTTTACCATATTAGACCATCAATTTTGGTTTATATTTTACCATAATTAGACCGTCAGTTTTGGTTCATGTTTTACTATAATAAGACCATGAATTTGGCTGTATATTTTACCATAATTAGACCATCAATTTTTGTTCATATTCGACCATAATATCACCATCAATTTTGGTTTATATTTTACCATAATTAAACCATTTTTTTCGGTTTATATTTTACAATAATAAGAGCATAAATTTGGGTTTAAAGTTTACCATAATTAGAACAATCAATTTAGGTTTATATTTTACCATAATTAGACCATAAATTTTGGTTCATATCTTACCATAATTCGACAATAAATATCATTTATATTTTACTACAATGAGACCAATAATTAATTGTCATATTTTACTATAATTTGACCGTCATAATTGATTTATGTCTCACCATGATTAGACTAAAAATTTTGGTTTATATTTTACCATCATTAGACAATCAATTTTGGTTTATATTTTACAATAATTAGACCATCCATTTTTAGTTTAGATTTAACATAATTAGACCATCACTTTTGGTTTATATTTTACCAAAATAAGACCTATTATTTTGATTTAGATTTACCCATAATTAGACAATCGATTTTAATTTATACCTTTATATTTTTCATTAATAAGACCATCAATTTTGGTTTGTATTTTATAATAATTAGATCATTAATTTTAATAAATATTTTACCATTATTAGACTTAAATTTTTTTTTAATATCTTACAATAATTAAATCATTACGTTTACTTTGTACGTAACTGTAATACGCCCATCAATTTAGGTCTATATTTTACCATGATTATACCATCAATGTTTTTTTATATTTTAACATAATTAGACTATCAATTTTGGTTTATATTTTCTATATTTTTATTGGAAAAATATTACCCATCAAAGGACCATCAATGTTCCTTTATATTTCACTACAATTAGACTATCGATTTTGGTTTATATTTTACCATAATTAGACCATCAATTTTGGTTTATATTTTACCATAATACGACTATCACTTTTGGTGAATATTTTACCATATAAGGTCATCAATTTTGGTTTATATTGTACCATAATTAGACCAATAATTTTGGTTTATATTTTACCATAATTAGAAAATATATTTCGGTTTATATTTTACAATAATAAGACCAGCAATTTTGGTGTATATTTTACCATAACCATGTAATCAATTTTAGTTTATATTTTACCATAAATTGACCATGGCTTTTGGTTTCATTTTTACAATAATTAGACAATCAGTTTTTGTTTATATTTTACCATTAATCAATCAATTTTGCTTTATATTTTACCATATTAAGATTATAAATTTTGGTTTATATCTTACCATAATTTGACAATAAATTTTGTTTTTATTTTATTACAATTAGACCAACAATTGTAGTTCATATTTTACTATAATTAGGCCATCATTATTTATTTATGGTTCACCATAATTGGATTATCAATTTTAGTTTATATTTTACCATCATTAGACCATCAATTTTGGTTTATATTTTCCAATAATTAGACGATTCATTTTTGTTTAGATTTAACAATAATTAGCCAATAACTTTTGCTTTATGCTTTACCGAAATAAGACCATCAACTTTAGTTTGTATTTTACTACAATTAGACCATCAATTTTGGTTCATATTTTACCATAAGTAAACCATCAAGTTTGGTTTATATTTTACCATAAATCGACCATCAATTTTGGTTTATTTTACCATAATTAGACAATCAATTTTGGTTAATATTTTACAATAATTAGACCATCATTTTTGGGTTTTGATTTAGCAATAATCACACCAACAATTTTGGTTTATATTTTACATTAATAAGACCATCAATTTTTGTTTATTGTTTACCATAATTAGACAATCAATTTTAGTTAATATTTTACAATAATTAGACCATCAATTTTGGGTTTTGATTTAGCAATAATCACACCAACAATTTTGGTTTATATTTTACATTAATGAGGCCATCACTTTTTGTTTACATTTTACAATAATTAGATCATTAATTTTAGTTTATATTTTACCATAATTAGACCATCAATTTTGTTTTATATTTTACCATCAATTTTCGTTTAGATTCAACTATAATTAGACAATCACTTTTTTATTGCTTACCATGTAAAATTAGACCATCAAGTTTGGTTTATATTTTACCATAATTATACCATCAATTGTGGTTACTATTTTACCATAATTAAACCATCAATTTTGGTTTATATTTTACCATAATGAGACCATCTATTTAGTGTATATTTTACCATAATTATACCATCAATTTTGGTTCATATTTTACCATGATAAGGCCATCAATTTTGGTTTATATTTTCCCATTATTAGACCATCAATTTTTGTTTATATTTTACGATTATTAGCCCATCAATTTTTGTTTATATTTTACCATAATTAGATCATAAATTGTAATTTATATTTAACTATTATTAGACTATCTATTTGGTTTATATTTTTACCATAATGAGATCATTTAATTGGGTCTATATTTAACTATAATTTGACCAACAAATATTGTTTATATTTTCCTATGATTAGACTATCAATTTAGGTTTATATTTTCCATAATTTTACCATCAATTTTACCATAATTAGACCATCAACTTTGGTTTATATTTTATCATAATGAGACTATCAATTTTGATTTATATTTTACCATAATTAGACAAACAATGTTGTTTATATTTTACCATAATTAGATCATCAATGTTATGTTTATATTATACCATGATTAGATCATCAATTTTCGTTCATATTTTACCATGATCACCTAACAACATTGGTTTACATTTTAACATAATTAGAGCATCTATTTTGGTTCATATCATAATTGTAGTAAAATATAAATGAAACTTATTGTATAACATAATTAGACATTCCGTTTTTTTACTACAATGAGACCATCAATTTTGGTTTATATTTTACCATAATTAGACTAAAAATTTGTGTTCATATCTTTCCACAATTAGACAAAAACATTCGTTTATATGTTACTACAATTAGACCAACAATTTTAGTTCATATTTTACTGTAATGAGACCATCATGATTGGTTTATACTTCAACATAATTAAACTATAAATTTCGGTTTATATTTTACAATAATTAGACCATCCATGTTGGTTTAGATTTAACCATAATTAGACCATCGCTTCTGGTTTATATTTTACAATAATAAAACCATAAAGTTTGGTGTGTATTTTACCACAATAAGACCATCAATTTTTATTTATTTTTTACCATAATTAGACAAACAATTTTGGTTTCTATTTTTAAATAATTAGACCATCCATTTGGGTTTAGATTAAACCATAATTATACCATAAATTTTGGTTTCATTTTACATTAATAAGACCATTAATTTTAGTTTATATTTTACAATAATAAGACCATCAATTTTGGTTTGTATTTTACTATAATTCGCCAACCATTTAGCTTTATATTTTTCCATAATGAGACCATCAATTTTGGTTCATATCCTAAATTTCGTTTATATTTTACTACTATTAGACCATCAATTTTGGTTTATATGTTACGATAATTAGACCATCACTTCTGGTTTATATTTTATCATAATTATATTATCAATTTCGGTTTATATCTTATTATAATTAGACAATAAATTTCTTTTATATTTTACTACAATTAGACCATCACTTTTGGTTTTTATTTTACCATAATTAGACCAACAATTTTAGTTCATATTTTACTATAATTAGACCAGCATTATTGGTTTATATTTCACCATAATTAGACTATCAATTTTTGTTTATATTTTACCATAATTAGGCAATCAATTTTGGTTTGTATTTTACAATAATTAGACCTAACAATAGAATTTAATTTTGAATATCTAATTTTTGTTGTTTATGTAGCTAGCTTGAAATAGTCAAGCGTCATAAATGATTTTTCGAAGAAAATGTAGTCATCTCTCTTAGAGGTTTTGAATTACTGTCCTAGGGAAATTGCATTTTTATTGTTTTCGCAGAGATATATCTTATAAGCCTGTGGTGAGTTAAAAAATTTTTGTATTACATTTTCACCCCAAACAAGGCACATTGCCACTTTGTTGTAGAGGGCTACTATCAGGGACATAGGCATCAGGGGTACTGTGTAGGGAGTTGGGCAGCAAGCTGTCGGTTCACGTTACTATTAAACTTCTACATGTCAGTACAGTTGGGGAAGCAGGGACCCGGTAGGGGATTCCAGTGTAGCTGTCCTGGGGAAGAAACTACTGGAGTAGAAGGCTCTCTTACATCGAGGGATCTCTACTGTGTAGGGGTGGGATTTAGCTGCTTGTCGGGTTTGTCGGGGGTATTTACGTCGAGGGAGCACAAGTGCTTGCAGTTCGTCAGAGCATTCACCGTTAAATTAATTCTAGAACAGGCAGAGAGATGCAACGTTTCGTCGATGGGACAGAGACTGACGTTTAGATGACAGTTCAGGACCTATCAGATTGGCGACTATCTTGTGAACCTTATCTAGGAGCTAGAGACCAGTAGCAGATGCACCAGCGCAAATATGACAATAATACTCCATACATCAGCGAATGGTGGCCTTATAGAGGTATAGGATACTTTCGGGCGTTAGTATCTTTCTAGCACGGTAGAGAGTACCCACCTTCTTAGCAGCGATCCTGGTGATACTCTCAATGTAATTGTTCCAACTCATGTTTCCTGTGAGCGTTAGGCCGAGGAGTTTAAAAGATGTACTTTCAGATAAACAGTCATTGGCCATTGCTATTGGTGGCAGAGAATGTTTCTAGTAATCATTGAAGGAAATGAGTTTAGTTTTGGCAGCATTTAATGTGACCATACATTTATGTCCCCATTCCACTACAGATCGGAGGTTATCCTCTAGTGTTTCTGCCATTTCTTTAGATATGTGTTCATTTGTTTTCCTGTCGTGTCTGTTATAGAGCGTGGTGTCATCAGCATATATACTCATCCCACAGACAATTTTGTCAGAAGGGTAATTTATGAATATTAGAAATAACAGTGGCCCAAGGATAAACCCCTGAGGCACTCCCGCACTTATATCATATTGTTTAGATGTACGACCGTCGAGGAAAACCTGGATTGTTCTCTTATCTAAGAAGGATTTAATTATGTTATGTATTCTTCCAGTGATACCATATGATCTGATTTTCCTGAGAAGACCTTCATGCCATACCCTGTCAAAAGCCTTAGATATATCTAGAGCTACCGCTCTACCCTCCCCCGCTTTGTCCAGTGAATGGTATATACGTTCTGAGATTACGGTTAGGATGTCTGCTGTGGAATGGGCTTGCCTAAATCCATATTGTTTGTCAGTCAGATATTTAGCATCTGTAAGATGATGGACTAGAGCTTGGTTAATTATGGTCTCAAATATTTTGGCGAAAAGTGGGAGGAGGCTAATAGGGCGATAATTTACTTAGCCAGTTCTTTCGCCAGAATTCTTGAAAACTGGTATTACAGAAGCCGTTTTTCAGCAGGCAGGAAAGCAAGATTCATTAAGGCATTTGTTGTAAAGTTTGGAGAGAACTGGAGCTACTTCTGCGGAGCACTTTTTTAATAGTACAGCCGGGATGAGATCAGGTCCACATGCTTTTGCAGTGTCAAGATTTCTTACGATAGCATGCACCTGAGAAGGGGAGATTTTCAGATCGTCTAGTGTGGCGTCTATCCGCAAAGGAAAGTCAGGGAGGTGGTCGTTGACAGGGTCCAGTGTGGAGTTGGAGGCAAACCGACTAGCAAGCATGTTAGCCTTCTCAGTCGCAGAGCAAACAACTACATGATTGTTGGATAGTGGGGGAATTGTTGATTGCCCATTATTTACTATTGAGCAAGGTTGTGAAACATGTATTATTTTAAATTACCTTAATTTTTTACCACGTTCGATTCATATAAGATTTTCCATAATTCCTTTTTAAATATAAATCTTTCAAAGTTCAATTTCAATCATAATCATTTTTAATTTTAGAGTATAGTACATTACAGTATTTTAATGTTGGGAAATTATTGTTGAGTATGGTGCGTAACTATATACGGGAGCTTACAACGTTTTCACGAAAGAGTTCTTTATAAAGTAGAAAATGAAACTAGCTTCAGCATCTCGCGAAGCTTTTATTAGTGTTGTACAAGATTCTTGTGCATATTAGAAAAGTTCATAACTAAAAGAATGTTCATTTACAAAATTAATTTGATCAATAACAGAAAAATAAGTTGACTCTTGAACTCGTTTCCATTACGGACAATTTTATTAATATAATAATTATCCATATAAAATAAAACAAGTGTTTTGAATGGAAAGTTAAAATTAACGTCTTAGAAAGCTTTATTAAAATTTCTTCAGGTAGCGATGTATCAAATATCAGGATATATATGCAAGTGAAAATATTGGATAATAATTTTAAGTTTCAACTTAATTCCCTCTTGGATTTTTCAATAATAAATCTTCAAAGGTGAAAAAAAAGGGAAAACTAACTTTGGTCCAAGTGAAAAAATAGCTATATGTTGATGAACAAATAAAGCTTGAAGGCGAGCTACTCACTAACCTTGCATTTAATAGAAAGACTTTGTAATCTAATTTATAAAACTCACTATGTGTGTCTGTCTGTTACCATATTTTCAAACTCTATCACTTTCGAAACTAAAAGTCGCAGAGCGGCGGTAGGAGCTTCAAATGATTGATTTTTTTATGGACCGTTATTTCACCGTCATGGGTCTTTAACCGATTAATAGTTTTAAGGGATCAAAAATGGGTCCAAATTAAAAAATCATTATATATTTTGTACATTCATCTTGCTTTATTTTTAATCAGTTCATAAGCGTGTAACCTTGGTATAGATTTTACATCACCAGCTGTGAATGCTAAAGTTTTGCTTTCGGTTTCGATTCTAGTTGATAGCAGGCAAATACCTTTTATTTTAATTTTGAGATCACGATTCCATAATATATATTTGGAATCTGGACAAATTAAAATATCATATTTATTTAAGCGTATTTTACGACCGGACAAAGCCGGGTGCCCCTACCACCACCAGCGCTAGTGAACAACTAAAAAAACTCCTTCTTGGTCATGGACAAATTAAATTATCGAATATTATCGAGCCCCATACTGAGAAAAAGCATTGAAACTTTAATTGCCAGAGTAGAGAAACTGAAGAAAGTATTGAAATATATCTTTTCAGAGTTGTTTTCAGTAAAAAAAAAATGACTGCAAATTGTGAATTAAAGCCACATATACAACCAGTTTTTTTTAAGAAAAGTGTGATTATATTTGTTTTATTAAATTAAATTCATGAGGAATTAAATAGGCTACAAAAACATGACAGTATTATCGACAGGAAAGTACAAGCGAATGCGCTTCGTTTACAGTCCACGTAAAAAATAAATAAAATGATTTGTGCCTGTGCAGATTATGTCACTGCATTAAATCATGTAATAGACGATTACTAATCTGACTCGTGCAGAAGTGATATTTGTAAAACTCCAAACATGAAACGTCTTTCATGGAATAATTTAAGTTATGATTGTCTACAAATATATAAGTACGAGAACTGCTCAAAGTTACTTTTAGGGGGTTGAACAAATTCTAATGATTACTTGGTAATGTTCATGTTTTAACAGTACTTTTAATTGTCACATTGCTTACCGAAATGGAATTTGCAACATTCAACTGGCGTGACACTCTATTGATCAGTAAATCATATAAAATATAAAAATAATAAAATCACATTTAAGTTGAAAGACAGAAAATGCGATTCTTTGAATGGAAAAATAATCTTGGTTAATTTATTTACAAGAATTGACCCCAAAAAGGCATGGCGCCACCCGATGTAAAGAGTTAAAATACTATTTTAAGGTCAAAGACTTTCCAATGATAATTGTTAGATGGAATGGATTCTGATCTACAAAACATCAATTCTTCCCTCTGTGTCAGAAACATGTCTCATGGAATGTGAGAACTAAAGAAAAAATAAGGGAAGCGAGAGTTCTGATACTGCCGCATGTAAACCTAATACCCACTTCTACTCTCCTCATAGACAAAGATAGTAGACGACCAAACCCAGTTTAGCGAATGCGATAAAATACATGCTACTCTTGGAAAACGTATCGTCAATACAACTTTTTTTTTTGATGTAGCAAATTATTACTATATAGTTTAAAAAAAACATGCACAAATTGTTATCTCATGTGAGTTAGTTATTAAAAAAGAAAGGATTTGGTTTAAACGAGAGAATGTAGGAACGCATTTGAAAAATAAACTAATAAAAAAGAAAAATGCATCATATTTTTTGGCACATTACAATCCAGATTTTGAAATCATTTTAGCTATTGATGTTATCTGATTACGGCATTAAAAGCCAAATAACTAAAACATATCGCACATGCGTCTCACGCATTACTAGCTGCAGAAAAAGTTACTCGCAAATCGCATAGTAAACATTCGATATGCATTTATCAGTCAATATTTGTTTACGAGCGACATATTTTATTGGAAACTGATTATATGCTACCACTGACGGTTTATGAGGCATACAGGTATTATAAATGCATATTTAAAACATACTAAAGGGATAAAGAAAAATTCTGCTGAATTACAATTAGGAAATGGACTATATTCTATCGTCCAAAATTAATATTGCTAACAATCTGCGTAAAATTCGATTATTACAGTTTTTATACGATCAAAAGCAATGTTGAAAAATAAAAATAGTATTTGATAGATTATTGGCAATACATACCAAGCAGGAAAGTGCAAAAATTGTCAGGAAGGGTTGATTCAAAATTTGAGAAAACAATAAATCCTACTGAGAAACAGGATAGTGTATAAACAGTTTGGAAACATGATTTAAATTACAAAAGATACAAAGTTTAACATATGAACCAAATGAGAAAATAATACTCCAGAGAGCCAACCAATGAATGTTGTGTCTGACATACTGGATATATCAATCTTGAAAAAAAAGGGAAGATATAAAAAACGTAAAATCACAGGCTTAATAGGAATAAACCCTAACAAGAAAATTGCTGATGTAATAGGGAGAAAGGCTAAATTAGTGGTGTGCTAGTGATCTATCCTATCCCCTGGTAATATTGACTTTTCTAGATACTATATAGAGAGGTTTACAACGAACTTTTGAAGTAGTTGTGGATCAGTATTTATATAAATACATAGTTTTGTAAAAATATCACGGTGTTGTCTATTTTATTTTCGGTCTTCAAAAACACAAAAATTCTGACAGTATGCAATAGGTTTATTGTTGATGTTATGTTTATGTGCATAATATTGCTAAACAAACGATAACTGAAGTTGATTAGCTAGTAATAAGCAATGAATACCACCAGACTACTTAATACTTAACATATTATATAGTGTCATATAAAAACGAAAACATATAGCACTCTAGCCTTTGTCATTACTGTTTGAACTATCGTCAGTTGGATATGAAATAACTAAAAATGAACTCATGTTAACGTATAAATGTACATATTTGCACATGCGTACAAAGGAATTTTGAATCAACTTATGCCTGTCAAGTTTCGATTTCTTAAATTGTTGAACCCTTTACAGCTATTTTTACCGGTTAATTACCTGTAAAAACTGTACACAAAATTGCAATCATTTCAAATACCACATTTCTAACAGCCTTCCTATACACCCCCATATATATATATATATATATATATATATATATATATATATATATATATATATATATGTATATATATATATAAATATATATATATATGTATGTGTGTGTGTTTGTATTAGTTTTGACGACACTCTTATTTGAAAACACGCTGAGCAATTATTCAAAATGCAAATCATTTTAATAAACAAAACTACATTTTTCTCATGAGAAAATTATCCATAATCGGTTAGAGTGATAGTGTTAAGAGCAAAACAACTTAATTAGTCTACTGTAATTCCATATAATTTTATTAATTCACAGCGACAAGTAACTAGCAATCTCAATGTGTTAAGAAGCAACATTCTATGACTAAAAAGTTGCCAGTTTTTAATTAAAATAACTACACAAAAGAAGTAAGCACAATGAATTTTCAGTGGTGAAATTATTTAATACATTTTAAGAAAACTAGTTGGTTCCTGTAACTCGTTCACATTTATTAGAATCCGTTCAAATAAACATTTTGTCTTCATAAAATCTGTTGAAGAATACATTGAAAACATTACCAAGGCTGCTGCAATGACTTACACTAGAAAACATCCTATATATTCAAAAAAGCCACGATTTGTTCATGAATGGAGTATTGTTTCCACATCTGGGCTGGCGCATCTACCTCTAGTCTCGTCCAAACCAGCGTCTAAAAACGAGTTTTCAGTCTAATGGGTCCTGAACTATTCCATCGCCGCAATGCTGTGCCTCTCTGCCTGTTTCACAAGTACTTTAATAGAATGTGTTCTGATGACCTCAAAACACTTGTGGCCCCTCGGCGTATATACTCCCGACAAACAGTAAAATTCCGCCCCTTCACTGTTGAGGTCCGTAGATGCTGAATAGCCTTCTAGGTCTAATAGTTTCTTCCCTTGAAAATTCTCCCTGGTTCCTGCTTCCGTGGCTGTACTAACCCACAGAAGCTTCAATGTAATTTGGATAGATATCTCGCTGCTCAACTCCCTTTAGTCATCTACTAGTCACAATCCCAAATAGTAGTCATTTATTTTCTAAGCGGGAATACACTTTGTTTGAAAAAGAGAATAAAAACTTCAAATGTGAACTTATTATGAAACTTATGGTTTGTTGGTTGTTTTTGTTTTACGTCATATCAACCATTTTCAGGTTATTTAATGCCGAATCCAGTGATTTTGAAGAAATTTTTTTTTAATATAATATATTCGTTTTTTTTTTCAAGTCGGTTTCTATTTAACCCATAGTTGGGACCCTAATAGGCACTACCACTTTGGGTCAGAATGGAGCTGGGAGCAATGGTAATTAAAGGGTGGCTCCACACTCCCCAAAGCCCGCAAGTGGAGGCCTCACCATCTGATATAGTTTAAGATCATACCCAACACCCTACAATTATGAAAATTGATATCAATATATTGAATAATAGTTTTCACCACTAGTATGGCATGAATGACAAATGTAGATATTTCGTAATCAGACAACTCCTCACTAGATCTAAGATAAAGAATATCAGTTTTCTCGTTATGATTGCCGCGCTACGCTATTGCTTCTCAGCAGGATAGTGGACATTTCACGGTAAAGTTGAGCCACGGCGGTTCTGTATAAGGCTAATTGTATTTTTTATCACATACACACATGCACACACACAATATGCACACACACAATATATATATATATGTATATATGTATATATAAATATATATAATATGCACACACACAAACACACACACACACACACATATATATATATTCGAACCCCCCCTAACTAGAGAAATAAAACTAGAATCAGAGGGCCAGGCCTTTATGTGCTTCAGACTAAATATGCAACACAATATTAGCTACTTATATTTTCTCTACCGCTCTCCCTCAAACCAAGACTGTACCCTAATAAACAAAGTCTCAGACAGCATAGATATAGCACTCTCCCTCGATACTAGCGCACAAATACATGTATTTGGTGACTTCAATGTCCACCACAGTAACTGGCTAGGATTCTCAAATCACACAGACGTAGCTGGTAGCGCCACATATAGCTTCTCTATATCTCATTCCCTATCTCAGATGGTTACATTTCCGACACGTTTCCCAGACCAGCACGATCAACATGCCTCACTTCTAGATCTCTTTCTGACAACAGTTCCCAATGACTGTACAACAAATGCCCATAGACCACTCGGGAATGCTGATCACGCTGTGATAATGGTAGAAATCAGCCTAAATTCTCGCCCTAAAACTGAAGACCCACTACTCAAAACAACGAGGTATTACAAAAAGGCTGATTGGGAAGCCATCAGGGAGCTCATCAGAGATGCCCCATGGCAAAATATCTTTACTCTTCCAGCGGAACAGTGTGCAAATGAGACAACTGAATGGTTCAAAACTGCTATTGAAGCACATGTTCCCGCACGGAAATACTATAGCAAGCCCCACTCCCCCAATGGTTTACTTCTGCTTGTGCAGCTGCCATTTGTCAAAGGCAGCATGCGTTCCGCAGATTCAACCGACATAAGTCCAGCTCAAATAAACAGAAATTTATAGAAGCTAGAAATAATTGTAAGAGAGTGATAGACACAGCTAAGTCAGATTACTCTGAAACCACCAGAAAGCGCATCGAAGCACAGAAATTAGGAACCCGGGATTTTTGGAAAATCTACAACAGCGTAGTTAATAATGGACAGTCAATTATTCCCCCACTAACAAACAATCATGAGGTTGCTTGCACGGCAACTGACAAGGCTACTCTGCTTGCCAGTCGGTTTGCCTCAAACTCCACACTGAACTCGGTACACCACTCACTCCCTGATTTTCCTCTGCGAACAGACGCCACACTTGACGACTTGAAAATCACCCCTTCTCAGGTACATGCTATTATAAAAAACCTAGACACCTCTAAAGCATGTGGACCAGATCTCATCCCGGCTGTGCTATTAAAAAAATGCTCTGCCGAGGTTGCTCCAGTTCTGTCCAAACTTTACAATAAATGCCTTAACGAATCTTGTTTTCCCGACTGCTGGAAAACCGCCTCTGTGGTACCAGTCTTCAAGAATTCTGGTGAAAGAACTGACCCACGAAATTATCGCCCCATTAGCCTCCTCCCGCTTTTCGCCAAAATATTTGAGTCCTTAGTTAATCAAGCCCTAGTCCAGCACCTAACAGCTGCTAAACTCTTGACTGACAAACAATATGGATTCAGGCAAGCCCGTTCAACAGCAGATATCTTAACTGTAGTTTCTGAACGTATATACCGTTCATTGGATAAAACAGGGGAGGGTAGAGCGGTGGCCCTTGATATATCTAAGGCTTTTGACAGGGTATGGCACGATGGTCTTCTAAGGAAAATTAGATCATATGGAATCACTGGAAGAATTCATAACGTAATTAAATCCTTCTTAAGTAATAGAAAAATCAAAGTTGTCCTCGACGGACGTACATCCAAACAATATGACATAAATGCGGGAGTGCCTCAGGGGTCTATCCTTGGACCTCTATTGTTCCTGATATTCATAAACGACCTCCCTGATAATATTGTTTTGGAGATGGGTATATTTGCCGATGACACCACTCTATATAACAGATATGAGGGGAAAACAAATGAACACATATCCAAGAAAATGGCAGAAACACTAGAGGATGACCTCCAATCCGTAGTGGAATGGGGACAAAAATGGTTGGTCTCATTCAATGCTGCTAAGACTAAGCTTGTTTCCTTCAATAACTACAAGAAACCTTCTCTACCACCAATAGCAATGGCCAAGAACACATTGCCTGAAAGTACTTCTTTTAAACTCCTCGGCCTAACGTTTACAGGGAATATGAACTGGAATAGATACATTGAGAGCATTGCCAAGGCTGCTGCAAGGAAGGTTGGCTCCCTCTACCGTGCTAGAAAACTACTTACGCCTGCCAGTATCCTATACCTCTATAAGGCAACCATTCGCCCATGTATGGAGTACTGTTGTCACATCTGGGCTAGTGCATCTGCTGCTTGTCTCTCGCTCCTGGACAGGGTTCAAAAAAGAGTCGCAAACCTGATAGGTCCTGAACTGTCATCTGGGCTCCAACCTCTGTCCCATCGACGAGATGTTGCATTCCTCTGCCTGTTCTACAAATACTTTAATGGTGAATGCTCTGACGAACTGCCAACACTTGTACCTCCCCGACGTAACTACCCCCGACAAACCCGACAAGCTACTAAGTCTCATCCCTTTATAGTGGAGATCCCTAGGTGCAAGAAAGCCTTTTACTCCAATAGTTTCTTCCCCAGAACTGCGGGTCTTTGGAACTCCCTTCCGGGATTCTGCTTTCCCAACTGCAATGATATGCAGAAGTTCAAGTGTAATGTTAACAAACATCTTTCTACTCTTCTCCCTTCATAATGACCCCGCTAATTAATTCCCTAATAGTAGCCCCCTGCTTCAAAGTGGCACTGTGCCTTGTTTGGGGTGAAAATTGAATTAAAATATATATATATATATATATATATATATATATATATATATATATAAATTTCTATGGCGCATCACATGCGTTATAGTCAGGCATCAAGAATATTTTTACGTACTAAAATATAAATAATATACAAAAACCTTCAAATGTGGTTATTCATTCTGGACTTTGCTTTAGATCTAAGAAAATTTACTAATGACACGCTGAGAAAACAACACTCAAACAGGAAGTTGCATGAATATATAATTTTTTTAAAAAAATTATTAAGAAGATAGAAAATTAGAACAGAGGAAAATAAACAAGACAATGTCCGATAAAATAAGTTTTTTGGGAACAAGGTAAGTACAAGTCTATAAAGTATTGGCATGATAAATGTTCCGTTTTGGAGAAAAAGTTCTAAGGAACAAACCGAATTCAACATCTCAAAATGTTATTGTTATAGCCCTGTTTAGGAGTTGCACATAAAAACAAAACGCCAAAATAAAGACAGCATGTATTGCAAAGCATACAATAGCTGGGTTGTTCGTTGTAGGCGATGAACATTCTAGGTTGGTCCAGCGGATATCCACTGGTTATTTATTTGTTTTTCACGAAACAAAATGTGACACAAGCTCGGTTTCATATGGAAGATAATCAGCTCCCCTCAAAAGGGGATTCTGCAAAAATAAAATTGCCTTAGTATAGAAGGGTTTCCCCTTCCACTGACTAAAGACAATTAATTTGAGTGCAGCATCTGAGCAGACACCACACTTTAGCCACCAGGCGAGTACGAGTACTGGATATCGACTGACACTTTACGGCTTAGTCTTCAGGTATTTATTGAACTTGGAATAGTATATTAGTAGGTAACATAGGTTAGTTTGGCCACAACACCTTTTCACAAACTGATAACTCCGGACGGTGTATTAGTATTTTACCCCTTTGGGGGACAGGAACGGTTCGGCGATTTTCCTTTTCCTGCCCGAACGTCGTGGTTCTGGTGTGATTTGGGGAGGCTTAATATTACTTCCTCTTGAGGCAACTCTTTTTAGTCTTCAGTTATACGTTTGCGTATCCGGTTCACATGCCTTTTTTGTTTGAATTTTAGTCGCTGTATTTTATAGATCACATTTCTGATTCCTTGTATTATTTTTCCCAAAACAAAACATTATTTTGAAAATGCTCGAAGTACACTTCCTCTCAAGATTGTATTTTTTAGCTTTGCACTTACACTACAAAACTGGTTGTACATTCCGATTTAATCTCAATTCTGCGGACATTTTTGTATATTTTCCCAGACCCGGTGCGGATAATTCTCGTAAATTCATTTTTTTTAATTCACGATTAACGTCTCCGTTTCTGCTGGCATTTTTTTCTGATTTTCTGCAGAATGTCAATTTTGGCAGATCCCATGAATTAAATTCATGCATCTAGTCCAATCCGAGTAGGTTAATAGTATTTCTTAATACGTAAACGTTTAATCTTCTTTGTATTTTCCAATAATGTGACGTTCGCTAAGACTTCACATTCGAAGTTAATTTGTGTACCGTTAACGGCCTTTGCTGTTTTGTGTGCTCTCGGCATTGTGAGTTTACGTAATTTATTTCAGGTATTAAAATTTACTTTCGAGATGAATTTTTATTTCTTTATCATGAAGTTTTGTAGTCACATATTCTCGCAACTCTTTTTCATTATTTGCAATCTCCACCAAATATACTCAGGTGTTGTATTTAATTTTAATCCTGCAATGAGTACTTTTGCACGGCAAAAACTGGTTCTCACTAGATCACCGGTTAAGCAACGTTGAACCTGGCCAGTACCAGATGGGTGACCATTTGGAAAGGCTAGGCTAATATTATTAATATTATGTTAATACTATTATCAAAGGTAAGCTAGGGAAACATTCTTTAAATTAGTTAACACCCACACCCACCCAATAACATATTACATAAAATCTTTAATAAAAACACTACAAAACTCAGCTACAGTTGCAGCGACAATCTAGAAAGAGTAATTAAGAAACACAATAATAGAATGATTAATATCAACAGCAATAACAATAATTACAATAATATTAGTAACACCAAAAACTGCAATTGAATGAATAAGGCATAATGCCCACTAGAGCAACAATGCTTGCAGTCTGAAGTTGTTTACAAAGCCGCTATTGCACCGTAAAAAACCTAAATGATAAAAAAATACTATATCAGGCTTGCTGAAACCTCGTTTAAAGACCATTTTAGAGTCCACAAATGCTCCTTTTAGTAACCCCAACCCCCTGAATAAACCTTTTTAACTACCCTCTACTTAAATCTGGTTCAAAATGGGAAATTCTAAAAAAATCCAATACTTTTAAATCTCTATATTTCCCTTGCCTTCTTTTTTTGCATGAAAAAAATTATTACCAATTTTAGAGATAGAGATAAATTATCAAATATTAGAAATGATTTGTCAATTATAAATCCCATCGTCTTAGCAACTGCACACCACATTGAAGTTAATTCGCTAAACACTATTTTCTTCAAGCAGGTTACCCTAACTCTAAACTTTACTCCATAATTATAATTATATATATTCACCTTACTCATTTTTACTTAAATAAAATCACCCAACCCATGCTAGTTAAAACTCTAAATGCTCCGAAACTAAATAAGAAACTCCATCTTTTTATATGTCTCCGCCCTAAACTTGACTCAAACTCTATTAATATCCAATAAATTTATAACTGTTTCCCTTTAATTTTATTTCTGATAATTATTAATTTATAATTATAAATCTATAATTGTTTTTTATATTATCTATATATTTATAAAAGTGAACGTGTGTGTGTGGGTGTCTGTGTGTGTCTGTGAACATTTCCCTACGAAATAACTCTGTCAATTCTTAGTGTACAGACTCGAAATTTGATATACATAGTACTGACATTTTGGAAAAAACTTTGATCGGTTTTCGGCCAGAAATCTGGCTGTTAAGGCGCCAAAGTTTAACGATTGGACCTTTGAGAACTCTACATAACTCCTCCGACAATTTTGGGTTTAAACACTTGTAATTTTAGATACAGGTTCCTTGGACATGGATCTAACGTAATAACTTGAGTTGAGCCCAAAATAATAAATGTTAAGGGGTCATAGTAGTGGTCAAAGTTTTAAAAAAATGGCCATTTGTTTTTTTTTTTTTTTTTGTTTTTTGCTCAACATACACGTTCAAACACCCGGGCAACGCCAGGCATCCATGCTAGTTTTATATAAAACGATATTAATTTAATTGAACGCATCTTAAATTGGACTATTTTGACTCTATCTGATCCCTATCACTGCCACCGCCGTCGAAATTTGTAGACACTTAGACCCATTTCTGTCTTTTGTGACTTGCATAAGCCTCAGCTGTTTCCCCTTTCAGCGCCTTTTCATGATACGTCGGAACATATACTTCCATTATTTATCCTTTTCTATCTCCTCCTCTTTTATTGTCATATTTTCCCTTCCTTTTTTATTTTATTCCTTTTTAACAAACAACTTCATCTTGACATCTTCAATCTCCTTTATTTCCTTCCCTCTTTTTTATTCTAGGTTTAATTTAATCTATACAGTCTGTTGCAAAGGTCACACGTAAGCTGAGATCCGGGGATGCCAACTGGTGTTGCTCCACTGTGGACGCTCAATCCACTCGAAACCACAGAGCAAACAAAACATCTGTGCCCTGCAACGTTTTCCCCATCAAAGAAAGAATGATCTCCATATGAACGCTTGTGGCTCGCTAGGCCAGCTCCGGACAAAGTCATTTTACTGCATAAATCACAGGTGTGGTTCTACATGAAATCCTCAGACAGACCTGATATATCTAACAGATTCCTCTTTCGGATATCACGCTTCATTTTTGCATGCTCATATTTTTTCTTCTCGAAACTATCACAGCCATGATAGACCAAGGAGCGCCACTTTTTACGATCATTGGAAGCACTTTCCCAACTGAACACGTGAATACCAAGAGCTTTAAGATTATCTTTGATGTTATCCTTAAAGCGTTTCCTCGGTTTATGTTGTGGACGCTTTCCTTGTATAATTTAACCATAGAACAGGCGCTTTGGCAATCTATCGTCGTCCATCCTTGTCAGATATCCAGCCCACCTCTTCTGATTACTTATAATCATCTTTACCATCACCATATATACATATATATATTTAAATATCTATACATCTATATATATTTAAATATATATATACATACATGTGTGTATGTGTGTTTTTATGTTTGTGTGTAATATAGCCGTGGCATTGTCTAGATGAACTTCTTTTCAAGGTGAAAGGTTAGAAGTGTTCCTTAAATTCCAATGGATTTTCTCTGAAGAGATGCAAAATGTATATCTGACATTCATATTAAAGGCTAGTCTCAAGTTTCAGGAGACATGTCTTGTGTGATGATGTAAGAGCGGGCATATATGGAATGTCAAATTTGAAAATTTACAGAGTAACTTTATAAATTTTTCAGAGTAACTTTATAAAATTATAAAATTATAAAATAAAATTTACAGAGTAACTTTATAAAATTTACAGAGTAACTTTGTAAAGTTTACAGAGTTACTTTATAAAATTTACAGAATAACTTTGTAAAGTTTAGAGTAACTTTATAAAATTTAAAGAGTAACTTTATAATTTTTTGTTTACATGGGGGTCACCACTTATCAAGGCCCGAAGGCCACTCAGGGATAAGGGTTATTGCGTGTACAGTAATCAATGAGATAGTATTGTCGTAATCATTAGTATTGGAGATTTGATAGAGTATCTGACTTAAGGGGGTTGTTTGTCAGGAATTTGTTTATATTGGACTTGAAGACATCCAAGCTGTAGTCAAGTGGGAAACAGGCAAACGGAAGAAAGTTCCACAGTCGTGCACTTCTGAGATAGAAGCTCTGCTTATGGAATCTACGTTTGGATTTAGGCACAGATAAAGAGGGGGAAAATTATTGACAATAGTTTCAGCCAGACGGGTGTTTCTCGTGAAAGATTGGCGAGGGAGGACCAGAGATTGGAGCTCAGACGAGCACTTCCCATGGAAATAACGATAAAACAAAGACAGGCTCGCAACGTCTCTTCTGTGGGAGAGAGGCTGCAGGGAAGAGAAAAGGGCATCCCCCACTAAGCCACGAAGTCTATTTTGTACTCTGTCAAGGCAGGATAGGCTGTTTATAGCAGCTCCTGCCCAGATGTGGCAGCAGTATTCCATCCTTGGACGTAATTGGCTTTTATACAGATAGAGAATTGCATCAGTAGTGAGATATCTTCTGGAGCGCTAGAAGGATCCCACCATTTTCCCAGCGTCCCTGGCAACAGATTTGATGTATGCGTTCCATTTCAGATCAGGAGTGAAGATCAAACCCAGAAGCTTATTAAAACCTGGAGCCTCTCCAAACGAGAGCCATCCATTTCAATTGATGCCAGATGGGGATCAGAGCGTTGATGATGTAAAGATAGAAGCTTGGTTTTGGATGCATTAAAAGTGACCAGCCACGTCTTCCTCCACTGTACCACGCGCTCAAGATCAGAGGAGAGTGAATAAGTGAGAACTTTGTCATTTACGGCCTTTGATATGTTGCCATAGATGGTCGTGTCATCAGCATTGATGTCAACGAATGATTTAAAGAGTAACTTTATAAAATTTACAGACTAACTTCATAAAATTTGCAGAATAGCTTCATAAAATTCACCGAGGAATTTTACAGCAAGACTTTACTGAAACTTAATATTTTTGTAATGGTCTGAAAATATGAAGACGATTTTTATTGTGTATGGTCACGTGACACTCAGCATTCCATATTTGGATTTTCCGGACGGTAATTAAACTCTAATAGAAAATTTGTTCTCGCGAAACCATGATTTACTTTGCAGTCGTGGACTCTTCAGTGCGTACGCAACTCTGTCCTTCGGCGTCACAAATTCTCACGTATAGTGGATCAAATATATTCTGCCCTTCGCTCATATACGTGGAATAATGACAGCTGTAGGAATTAGTTTAAAAAAAAGAGAAATTATTCTAAAGTGCTTCTTGAAGTATGAAAACCTCACGGAAGTGCAAAAGCAATTTATGAGACCATTGGATCAATGCGTCGCATTACGGCTTGCAGTAGGAATAGAAATTGTTTAGGCCGACCATGAACGACGTTATGGTAGATCAGAGACAAATCCTTATGACATGATTCGTAATTGTCTCGCATCCATTTGTCCGTATGAGCAGCTGCATCTGCGAAATGGTGGACATCAATTCCTATATCAGCGGTAAACCTCAATTCGCACACACGTGTAAACTCGTGATGCACGAGTTTTTGTATGTAATTTAATTGCAAACTTGAATTCTCTGTCGGTTAACCTGTCACGCTTAAGTCTTAAGTATAATTATCATCGTTGAACGCGTTTTATTATTAGGTACGTTAACGCATCTCAATAGTAGATTCTGTCTGTCTGTCGATTTTCCCGTCGTTTTGTCAAGTATAAATTGAAATAGCATTGTCATTTGTAAACGCAATCTATACGAAGCTCTGTTCATCCATCGTGGCCTCTTCGTCAGTCTGCCAGGCATCTATTCTGAATGATATATTCATAATTTACGAAAGATTTTGGAATCATAAAATATGATCATGGTTTTATAGAGATTATGAGATAGGCGTACTTTTGTCACTTTTGTCAGAGGTGTCTTTAAGTGCTCCTTTTAAATTGTTGATTGAGTTATTTTCTTACG
Organism: Euprymna scolopes; assembly: GCF_053919585.1. NCBI lineage: Eukaryota > Metazoa > Mollusca > Cephalopoda > Sepiida > Sepiolidae > Euprymna > Euprymna scolopes. The sequence goes on from NC_136494.1 coordinate 123,082,926, forward strand.
GAGTGGTAGACAATTTTGCTTATGTGCGATCGTTAGTTAGGGCTTCTTGTTGCACATATCAGTCTGTTACTTTGCACGATTTTATCTCCGGGATATTCGTTGGGTTTTTTCAAGAAAACACACCTGGGCAAAATTATTTCATCCGTTTTACCAACGACGAAGACGTTCACTCTTTACATGAGGAGAAGTGTGTGTTTCTTCTTTAAAAAAAAAAAAAAAAAAAAAAAACTAATTCTCTTGAGTCATCTATTTTTCTGCAATTTCAAACTTCAAGCAGTGCCTAAATTTGCATAATTACCTTCGCCGTATCTAAACGGTTCTAGGTTTTCGTATCCCTACCATTACACATCTAATAGTGGCCGAATTATTGTCTCTCTCATGCTAAACCTGCAACTTGAATAGACACATTGTGAACAGATATGTCTTTATTACTCGACGTTTTGAACCCATATGTATAAACATATTATTGTATACTGCGTTATTGTTATATTAATTGCATAGTAAAGAAAGACAGTACAACTGTAAGAAAAGATACACGTCTTTGTTAAAAATACTATGGTATTGAAACAAATACAATATACAATGATTATTGTCGATAAGAAGCTTTTCCGTTATTGAAGGGTTAATGATTGCATGTCACAAAGTGATGTTTAAGGATTATGATGAGATACGTTTTATTTGATATAATATCGTTCATAGTTCTTTATATGACATTTTCTGCAGAAATTTAGTTTAAGAATTGAAAGAGATGAACACAATTATTTTTCACTTTGTTTTCGGTGTATTCACATTTTGTAAACTACGGCTTGTATAGTCTCATACACAAAAGTTTGATTTTGCAGATATCCTACATCGAATTCTATAGTAAGTTAATGTATGCGAGGAATAATATACATTCCTGCTTACTTTGTGTTTGTAATGTGTGTTAGTATATCACCGAATATTTGACATTTGTTGCGGGATTTTTTTCAGTATGCACTATGAAGATTTTGTTTCAAAATGATATATAAGGATTTTATTTTTCAGTATGAAATATAAAGATTTTGTTTTTCTGTATGAAATATTAGGATATTATTTTTCAGTATAAAATACAAAGGTTTTGTTTTCCAGTATGAAATATTAAGGTTTTGCTTTTCGGTATAAAATATTATGATAGTATTTTTCAGTAAGATGTCTACAGATTTTGTTTTTAGCTTGAACAATTAGGATTTTGTTTTTCAGTATGAAATATAGGGAGTTTCTTTTTGAGTAGGAAGCATAAAGATCTTGTTTTTTAGTATGAAATATTAGTATTTTGCATTTTAGTATAAAATAAAAAAGATTTTCCTTTCCCGTATAGAGCATTAGGATTTTGGTTTCAGTATGAAATGTTAGGATTTTATTTTTTTAATATGAAATATAAATATTTTGTTTTTCAGTATGAAATATTAATATTATTTTTTAGTATGGAATATAAAGATTTCATTTTTACGTACGAAATAAAAAGATCTTGTTTTTCAGTAGGAAATGAGGATTTTGTTTTTCAGTATGAAATATTAGCATTTTGTATTTTAGTAGGAAATATTAGAATTTTGTATTTCAGTATAAAATATTAGTATTTTCTTTTCAGTATGAAACATAAAGATTTTTTTTGTATTCTAGTGTAAAATATTTTTATTTTTGTCTTTTTTTATCTTTTTTATTACATACTATCTAATATTTGTATTTTGTGTTTCAGTATGAAATATAAAGATTGTGGTTCAATAGACAATATAAGGATTTTGTTTCACTATGAAATATAAGGATTTTGATTCAGTATGAAATATAGAAATTGTGTTTTAGTATGAAATATAAGGATTTTGTGTTTCAGTATGAAATGTAAGGATTTTGTTTTCAGTATGAAATATTAGGATTTTGTTTTCAGTATGAAATATTAGGATATTTTTTTCAGTATAAAATATAAGGATTTTGTTTTCAGTATGGAATATAAGGATTTTGTTTTCAATATGAAATATAAGGATTTTGTTTTCAGTATGAAATATAAGGATTTTGTTTTCAGTATGAAATATAAGGATTTTGTTTTCAGTATGAAATATAAGATTTTGTGTTCAGTATGAAATGTAAGGATTTTGTTTTCAGTATGAAATATAAGGATTTTGTTTTCAGTATGAAACATAAGATTTTGTGTTCAGTATGAAATGTAAGGATTTTGTTTTCAGTATGAAATATAAGGATTTTGTTTTCAGTATGAAACATAAGATTTTGTGTTCAGTATGAAATGTAAGGATTTTGTTTTCAGTATGAAACATAAGATTTTGTGTTTCAGTATGAAATGTAAGGATTTTGTTTTCAGTATGAAATATAAGGATTTTGTTTTCAGTATGAAATATTAGGATATTTTTTTCAGTATAAAATATAAGGATTTTGTTTTCAGTATGGAATATAAGGATTTTGTTTTCAATATGAAATATAAGGATTTTGTTTTCAGTATGAAATATAAGGATTTTGTTTTCAGTATGAAATATAAGGATTTTGTTTTCAGTATGAAATATTAGGATATTTTTTTCAGTATGAAATATAAGGATCTTGTTTTCAGTATGAAATATAAGGATTTGGTTTTCAGTATGAAATATAAGGATTTTGTTTTCAGTATGAAATATAAGGATTTTGTTTTCAGTATGAAATATAATGATTTTGTTTTCAGTATGAAATATTAAGATTTTGTTTTCAGTATGAAATATTAGGATATTTTTTTCAGTATGAAATATAAGGATTTTGTTTTCAGTATGAAATATAAATATTTTGTTTTCAGTATAAAATATAAGGATCTTGTTTTCAGTATGAAATATAAGGATATTTTTTTCAGTATGAAATATAAGGATATTTTTTTCAGTATGAAATATAAGGATCTTGTTTTCAGTATGAAATATAAAGATTTTATTTTCAGTATGAAATATTAAGATTTTGTTTTCAGTATGAAATATTAAGATTTTGTTTTCAGTATGAAATATAAATATTTTATCAGTAGTAAAAGTAAAAATTGTTTTTCAGTATTAAAACAAGAATTGTGTTTTGGGTATGAAAAATATAGACAGTTTTTAGTATCAAAATGATATATATTTTCATAAAACAACCAAACATTCGTTTAATACTGAAATGAGAAATTGACAACAGAATGTATATGGAAAATTTTTACAAAATATCCGTTCTTACGAATTTCAATAAATACTCTAGAATAAACATTATTAAAACTGGATAATTGTGAATTAAGAGCAGTTGTCATTCATAAAAACTGAATCGAATATATTGAATCAATCGCTTTCTTACACAGAATCCAGTTTTTAAATATAAATGAATGGTTGAACAATGTTATTAGCACTGGATGGAAATATATTAACGCATGCAACAAAAGTACGTTTGCATTTGCAGAGGGCTGATATGTTTGTTATTATATATGTTCGATTTTACTAATAAATAACTAGCTGTAACAGTTTGTGTTATGCGCTACAACCATTGAACAAAAGCAAGATACAACTCCTAGGATGATTATCCCCTAACAACAGACTCCTGAAATTAAGAGGCAATGTTCCCCCAAAGGACATCATTGTATCATGAGTATAAATCTAATGCTATACTACTCGTTCACCCTCTACAAAAGAAGAGGTAATTTTTGAGAGAATGGTATTATAACGGACGAACATGTACAAGCCTAACCCCACAAAAGAGCGGCATGTAATAGTTCATAACAACGTAACAGATATTACACTACCCCACTTATATGAGCATTAAATCTATTAATTTGTAATAGTATAGTCTACTAAATTTGGCTTAAAAAGATCGTAAACTTAATAGTAATAATGGTATAGTTTCGACTTTAGACAGTTATCAAATCTGCATTAGTAAAAGATATCCCTTTAACCTTAATAAATGTATTGTTATATAACTTAGTTTCAAATGTCAATCGAAATGGGTGGACATTTTTGGCAAGTAGCGAAAAGTTATTTTTTACAAAGTTATGAAGATGAAACGTACAACTTGACGAGAATCAATGTTGACATCAAAATCTCGCGTTACTTTCGTGTCTAATGACAACATTATAAACAGACAGGAATTCTTTTTTCTCTCGTTGAAATGTGAAGAGGGTCACACATATTTGAAGATGAGTAACACCCACAGAATGATTACGTCATCTATATTGTGTTTGTGATGGTTTGGGTTCTGTCTTTAGATTTTCATAAAACTCGAAGGTTTTGTTTTATTCTACCTTATCGATAATTCTATATAATTTTTAAGCTATATAACTGATATGGACCGATAACAACAAAATATATCTAACAGGAAATCAAGTATGCGTCAGTCATACTGACACATATGTATAATTTTTCTATAAGGGCTTTTAGAGTATGTTGAAGATTTCATTGTAATCTGTAAGGTTTCGTCTAATTTTGTCACTGCAATAACAAAATTACATAAGACATTATTTACATAATGATAAAAAAGGAGAAATTTGAAAATGTTATTTATTTTAAAAAAGAAATTAGACGTAGAAACATGCTGAGGTTCATTTATTATATTGTTTCTTTTATCAGTTATTATATCAATCGTCAACTATATATATATATATATATATATACACTTGTGCCCGATATTATTCATACCCCTCGGATCTTTGAGTTTTCTATAAGAATATTGCTCAAACCAGAAGGTAGACAATATTAAAGGGCTTTCAAACAATAAATCAAGCATAAGCATTTAATTTAAACTCAACAAATAAATAAATTATGCAAGTTTGAAACATTATACAAAGAAAAACAATAATGGCACTAGTTCAAAATTATTCATACCTCTCTTACTAATAGTCAATAGCATGCCCTTTATTCTTAATAACTGCCTGTAACCGTTTGGGATATTTATCAACAAGGTTTTTACAAGCATCAATACTGATTTTTGTCCATTCTTCAATGCAGTAGTTCTCCAAATCCCTCAAATTTCTAGGTTTCCGCTTTTTAACCTCAGTTTTCACTATGTGCCAGAGGTTTTCGATAGGGTTCAGATCGGGACTCTGGCTAGGCCATTCCAAAACATTAATTTGATTATCCTCAAACCATTTCTTGACTATTTTGGCAGTATGTTTTGGATCATTATCCTGTTGAAGGACCCAGTTTGGTCCTAAATGGAGCTTCTCCGCATCCTGTCTAATGTTTTTCTGGAGTATCTCCAAATATTGCTCCTTCTTCATTGTTCCATCCATCTTGACCAAACTACCTGGACCACTAGCCGAAAAGGAGCCCCAAAACATTAGGCTATCACCACCATGTTTCACCGTGGGTATGGTGTTCTTTGGGTTGTAAGCTTCTCCTTTCTTCCTCCAAACGTAAGAAGCATCCATATGGCCAAACAATTCAATTTTTGTTTCGTCAGTCCACAAAATACTTGAGAAAACGGACTCTGGAGAATTCACATGGGTCCTAGCAAACTTTAGACGTGCTGCAAGGTGTTTTCCGGTGTGCAATGGAGTCCTTCTTGGTTTTCTTCCTTTCAGACCATTTTCATGCAGAGTCCTTTGCAAGGTTTGCCTTGATATTTTTATGCCAGAAGACTCCAGATTTTCTAAAATGTCCTTAGTAGTGGTGGTTGCATTTGCATTAACACTTCTTACAATATTCCTGGTGGCTCTAGCAGACAGTTTCCTTTTCCTTCCTCTACCAATCAAGTTGTTTGTTGTGTGGTGGCTCTGGATTTTTTTGATGATGATCTGTACTGTTGCTGTAGGGACCTCAAATTTCTTGGAAATTGACTTGTAACCTAAACCATCCTCATGTGAATTCACAATTTTTGTCCTAAGATCATTACTAAGCTCTTTTTTCTTCCCCATTCTAATAATTTTTATTCTTTTATTGGTTTTCAGTTGATATCATTTTACTTTCTGAAAAATGCAAAAAACGAAATGAAATTAATCAAAGGTTGTATAAAAGCATTCAAAATAAGAATCAAACAGGAAACAAACAGTCAGAAACTCGATTAATACTGAAAAAATAAGGGGGTATGATTATTTTTGAACATTGCAGATTTTATAAATAGCTGTATATTTCTTTTATTACAGGTATCCCGAGATTTTAAAATGACGAAAATGATCAGAAGAGGTTTATCAAGAATATGTATCAATATGGACGTAAACAATAGATTCTTACAAAGTTACACCTAATAAACTCAATTTTCAAGGGGGGGTATGAATAATATCGGGCACAAGTGTATATATATATATATATATATATATATATATTACAAGGAAGTCACCAATTATCAAGGCCTGGAGGTCACTCAGGGATAAGGGTTATTGCGCGTACAATAATCAATGGGACAATATCGTAGTAATCGCTAGTAATGGATATCTGATAACGTGTCTTACTTAAGGGGGTGGTTTATCAGAAACCTGTTTATGTTGGACTTGAAGAAATCCAAGTTGTAGTTAGGTGGGAAACAGGCAAACGGAAGAGAGTTCCACAGTCGTGCACTTCTAAGAAATGAGCTTTGTTCATGGAATTTACGTTTTGATTTAGGCACAGATAAAGAGGGGGGAAAATTACTCACAGTGATTTCAGCTAGACGGGTGTTTTTCGTGAAAGATTAGCGGGGGGGGGATCAGAGATTTGAGCTCAGACGAGCACTTCCCATGGAAATTACAATAAAACAAAGACAGGCTCGCAACGTCCCTTCTGTGGGAGAGAGGTTGCAGGGAAGAGAAAAGGGCATCCATCACTAGGCTACAAAGTCTATTTTGTACTCTGTTAAGGCAGGATAAGCTGTTTATAGCAGCTCCTGTCCAGATATAGCAGCAGTACCCCATCCTTGGACGTAATTGTTTTTTTATATATAATTATTTATATATAATTCATACTGTTCTTGTTGATGCTGCTAGAGTTGCTTCGATTGTTTTGTTTATGGGGTGTGTGATTGGCTTAAGGATACCGGAGCAAACTATGAAATTGGATCGATTGTGACCAGGTGCACAATAATGCCGTTCGGAGAAATGTTAGCCAGCAACATCTTACCCAGATAAAAATAAAATAGAAATAGAAAATCTAAACTTTATTTGCAGTTTCTTTGTCACTCTCCACTTGGGTGTAAATGAAACTAAATTTTTAAACATAAACACATAAACTATTTAGGGGTCGACATTTCGTCGACTAATCTAATAAACACTTCCCTTCCAATTGAACTGTTGAAGTGCTTTATATTTCCAACCTGTTAGGAGTTGAGGGGATAGAATACTGGTCGTGAGATCATTATCAAGCTTGGTTTCTTTTGAAATGAGGTTACCTTTTTTCCCCCCGTTCATTATCATGCTTTCTAGTAATTCTCGCAACAATCACCTTTCTTTTTCCAGAGTCTCAAAACGAAATTTCCCAATGTCCAGTCTTTTCTCTTACAAATTTCCTCATATACTTGCTCTTTGGCTGTCTAGTCTAGATTTTTCTGTTGATAGCAACGAGTTATATGTGGTTTGTTATTTGACTATTGTCTGCTTAGACTCTTCTGTGCCTTTATATGACCTTGTTCTCTATCTTCACAAGGATCCTCTCATTTCACGTTTACTCACTCCTGAATCTCATGGGTGTCCTTTAATCTGTCTTAGATTATCTTTGTTACATTCTATTTCCTGTTTATTCTTTTTGTATAGTTCTCCTTCCAACGATAATTGCCCAGTTATTGATGTTATATTCATAAGTATTGACTACGCATTGCTACTTCATCCATCAAGATTCGTCTTTGATTTTGGTGACTTTAATGCTCAATAGTTTCTCTAAGTCCTCCATTCTAATCTCATAGATCTTGCTGGTGAAATCTGTTTTAACTTTTCTTTGTCTTATGACGTCCCAAATTGTCACCCCCGCGCATTCCTGATAATGATTGTCATTAACGATCCTTACTGATATTTTTCTTTCTTCTGTTCCTGAATCTTGTTCTATTTCCTCTTCTCCTCCATTGGGTTCTTTTGATGTTGAGATTGATTTTTATATTAAATCTTCAATTGAGCGTCCTTTCTATACGAAGAGATTTAACTACCAGCGAGGTGATTGAGATGGATTTCCCAGCTTCCTATGTGACATCCCATGGTATCCTATCTTTGGCATGCCTTTGAATTCTGCAAAAGAATTTACACTGACTGGATTCTTGTTGGAATTGGAACGTTCATTCTTCATCATGAGTTTCAAGGGGGACCTCATTCCTCTCCTTAGTTTTTATTTATTTGTGATTCTGTCATTGGCCTTCATAATAATTACTTCAATCAGTGTAGTCAAGATGGTTTCTGAACTCTTAGACAACCCAACAGAATAATTATCAATGTCTGTAAGCGAGCAATTTCTGGTTGGTTGGTTGTTTTTGTTTTACGGCATATCAACTCTTTTCAGGTTATTTAATGCCGAATCTGGTTATTTTGAGGAACGATTTTTAATGGAGTATATTTTTTAAAGTCAGATTCTATTTAACCCATAGTTGGGACCCTAACAGGTACTACAACTCCAGGTCAGAGTGGACCTGGAAGCAATGGCAATTAAAGGGTGGCTCCACACTCCCCAAGGCCCGCAAGGTGGAGCCTCATAATCGGATATAGTTTTAGGTCATATCCAGGACCGTAGCAATTTCTGGGGTTAACTTTAGTTACTCTCAAAGAATGTATGACTATCGTATCTAACAAGGTTTACTTTCATGAATTCTGTGGTTAATAGTGTCGTCTGCTATTCCTCCTCTATTTAATGGTCTTCAGGTTATTTTATCTTCTTTGCTTTTTTTCTGTTACTGACAATTCTTCTATTCATAATTCTGTTATTGTTTTATTGTTTTCTGATTTTCCTTTGAAAACTGATAAGTTTCTTGATTCTACAATCATCACCCCAAAGATAGTTGCTAGGGTTCTTTCTGATCTTGACTAGTCTATGGCGTCTTTTTTTAGATAGGCCTCACCACTTATCAAGGCCAAGCGGCCACTCGAGGATAAGGGTTAAAGAGTGTACAATAGAAATTGGACAATATAGTAATCGTTAGTAATAGAAATTCGGTAAATTTGTAAACTTATATGGAACGGCTCATCAAAAACTTGTTTACGTTAGACTTGAAGACAACCATATTACCCTGATTCAATTTCTGTTGCCGTTTTCAGCTGTTTGGTACTTGAACTCTTATGTACTCAAAAGTATTCAATCTCTCTTTATCAAAATTGTTTCCCTTCTTGTTGGAAAGCTTCTCCATTGTTCGGCTCCTTTCTCTTATTAGCAAAGTTTTTGAAAAGTTAGTCAATAGCAAGCTTGCTGAAAACCTGGGCCTTTTTTGTGCTGCCCAGCATGGATTTTGTCATTTTCGTTTAACCGCTGATCTTTTAACTGTTGTAAATGAACGGATTCCTCAGTTTATGGATAAATCAGGAGAGGTTTAGGCAATTGCATTCAACATTTCGAAGACGTTCGACAGAGAGTGGTATTCTGGTCTTCTACATAACCTTCAACGTTATGGTATTGACGGTAAAGTTCATTACATTATTTGAATTCTTCGGACTACTGATCACATCTTGAGTATTATTCTCAAAACCTTTCGGTTGATGTAACCTCTTATCTTTTTCAAGTTTATCTCAAGTGATAGAATGCTGAACCTCGGGTGCTGACAATGGAATTTAATGGAATACTGTCTTTATGAATCTTATGAAGGCGGTATATATGTTGTCGTTTGCGGAAGTAGCTGTCTGCTGGTAATGATATAGTGTTAATTGATAGAGCTAACTCTTCCAAACAATTGAAAGATCAAATAGGATCTGGTAAGTGCTGTAACCCCCCCAAAAAAAGAACCCGATTGAAATACATAAACAGACCCTCAGTGATAACAAGGACTTAATGCCATCTGCAAAATACAGCTAGTTTTGCATTACAGAAAGCTGACACATCTATTCGGCCTTCCTAAGATTCATAAAGATTGGATTCGCTTGTCAGCGTTCGGGGTTCAATATGCCATCCATTGAAATACGCCTTAAGAATGTTGGAAGTTAGATCGACTGAAACGTTGTTAAAATAACACTCAAGAATAGATAAGTAGTCCGAAGAATTAAAATAATACGAAAATTACATCCTCATGTAAAATATTCAAGAACATAATTGTGTATCATTGTCGACAGTGGGATTAAATAGAATTGTTTCGATTACATAGTCCAGGCAATACATATTAAATTTCCATTACAGAATCATATTCTCGTTACCAGTTAAATTAATGCACACTTTGTATGATTTAGATAACGGTTCATGAGTGTGGTTATCACACAGTTTTGGTCGATGCAATCTACGTCCTTCTTCAGATGTATCTTATTGAATTCAAGAACCTGCAGAAGGACATAAATAAAGTACCAAGTAAAATTCAGTTCCAACTTACACTCCTCATCCATTTGCTCAGTGTAGGTGATAGTAAGAAAACAATTGCGAATTACTTAAGGTTTCTATCCGGTTATGGCTGATAGAACAAGAGTAATGCTACCCCTGTGGATTAAATAAGGGCATCTGTTTGAAGTTCTGTGCAGATTCCCGAGGTTGAAAGAAAGTTTTCTGAGTTTGACAAAATACACTTGAATAAGGTTGGAGGTTACATCGACCGAAACGCTGTGACACTTAAGATGAGAATAATAGTTCACACAATCTAAATAATAAACACTATCAATCCTCATCTCGAAAAATTTAGAAACGTGATGCATATTTTACTTTTTTTTGAACATCTTCATCCTTCATCTTCGGCAACCATCTTGGATCACGTTCAGAGCCATCCCATTACGAAACTTTCGTCTCTTTCTTGTATATCACCGCATATTAGAAGAGTTTACCCTGATTTATCAATTCGTATACCGTTGATCTATAAAAACTCAGTTTGAAACAGCATTTTTATTGTTAAACACGTTTTATTTTTCGATGCGGCAACAACTATTTAAGATTCCTCATCTGTCCATCGGATATTTGATCGGTTTTTCAGGTTGTCACACCAAGTTAGTAATTGCATTCACGAAACACAAATTAAGAAATAACAGTTCTTGCTATTCGACGTATAGCGTTCGAAACAAGTATTTAGTATAAACACGGGACTAGTAGAAACAATAGAAATATATTTGTATAGAAGCGTACGAATCAATTTAGAGTAAAGAAAAGGCTGAAGAATGTGTACCCTGAGTAGTAAAATATTCTAAAAGCGTAGAAACATAAAATGTAACTTCTATTAACCAATTAACCATACCTATGATAATATACAGCTTTGACTGTTGACTATCAGCAAAAACGGCATCAACAGATTAGAAACTAAAACGAGGAAATTTCTTACACTGTCAAAAGTAACATACAGAATCTAGTGCCTACCAAGACTCTACTGACAAAAAGAGCACGATACATGCGTCTCTTAGAAATTGATCGTTAACATGGTGACACTATTAAGAGGACAGGGTACTATCTGATGAGCTCCTGGAATCCCAACCTCATGATGACCTATTAACAACAACACGAAACAAGAGCAACTAAAACAAACTCCATTAGAAAACTAGCCAAACAGTTTGACAAATGAAACGTACTAAACAAATCTGCAACGGAAATAGTTTAAAAGAGTTGCGAAAAACTGGAAGAATGCGACAACCAACAGCGTTCTAAGTATTTTTAGAATGAAATGACCCCAAAATATGCAAATAAAAATGCTCTGTAGAGTGGCTGACAAGTGGATCGCTCCACTACGATCAGGAGACGATAATAATAGTTGCTTAAGATCAAGGATTTATGTCAAATGCTTTGAAGAAAGATTAGTAGTCTCGGCAATTAAATAAGTGTAACTTCTACCACACAGAAGTAGAGAGTCTGAGCCATCTGTTACCCAGCTATAAGATTCTGCTAGTCGACGGTTACTGTACAATGCGGCACAATGGAGTATGTAAATGTTTCCATTGGACTCTCTGTAAAAAGTTATATATTAAATGCAGAAGCAGTCGGAAATAAGTTCTACACCATCCACTATGACTCTACAATTCCTAGAGCTACGTACCTAGAAAACAAATATATTAAACTTGACATAATGATATGAGACAAAAAAAGAAAGGAGCAACCTTAGTAGAAGTCAATGATCATAATGGTGCCGAGTCAAACAGAGTCGAGATTGAAAATAACGAAATAACAAAGTCTTATGTATGACATGAAAAGAAACTGGAATCATAGGAAGATATCCATCATTCCAGTAATCTGAAACTCGTGTAAACGAAAAAAAAACACCTGGCAAATATACACGGTGAACCAAATAAAATAATTTCACTTAAAGGGACGGTTAGACTCTTAAAAATATCTCTCGGTTATAATGTATGAATAAGCAAGTGAATTTCTGGTATCAGCCAGCCCTATAAATTCCTTGCGAAATTTTTAATTTTGATTTTGTGTATTTTTAAATAAGTTTTCGTTATAATATCTTCACTTTATATATCATTTTAAAGAGCGTTTTCGCTCTATGTAATCGTTTCAATTACAATCGTTTTAAAAAATTATGTCTTCTTTTCAAAACATTGAATACAAGACGAAAAAAAAAAGCAAATTCACACAATTTTCTTATTTCAATTCAAATCATGGTTCTCCCCTGAATGTGCTGCTGCCATCGCGCACAGAAATCACTTTTTCCATAGCTAACAACGCAATAGATGTACTGAGACTAAAGCTGCTTTCAGGACTGTGAGCAACCACTGTCAAAGAGTAATAAAACGTGCAAGAGAGTTATATGCTCAGTCTGTTAAATCCAAAGTAGCTGAGCAGCGGCTTGGTTCCCACCAGTTCTGGCAAATAGCAAACAGGATCTTGAACAGAAGCGTTCGTTCTATCCCAACTATCATCAATAGATCTGAGGTCATCTCGTCAGCATCAGACAAGGCCAAACTATTTGCCAAGAACTTTGAAGCTAATTCTACCCTATGCGACAATGACCATCAACTCCCTGTATTTCCTCCTATAACAGACAACACGCTATTCAACATACAAATATCTGTGCGTGAGGTCGCCAAGCTAAGCAAGAACCTTGATTCCAGTAAAGCAACTGGCCCTGACGGCATTCCAGTTATAGTGCTGAAAAAGCTCCAACCAGAACTTGCCCGCATACTTACAAAACTGTTTAAGCGTTGCCTTAAGGAAAAGTGCTTTCCAACACCCTGGAAAACCTTATCAGTATGCCCTGTATTTAAGAATTCAGGTGAAAAGTCATCTCCCTCTCAGTACAGACCAATAAGTTTCCTGAGTGTCATGAGTAAGTTGTTGGAATCCATATTAAATAAAGAAGTAGTCAACCACCTCAACAGAAACAACCTTCTTAGTGACACACAATATGGTTTCCACTCTGCAAGATCTACAGAAGATGTGCTAACGGTTATATCACATAGGATTAGTGAATCTCTTGACAAAGGTTTCCTTTCCAGGGCAACTGCTCTTGACATATCGAAGGCTTCCGATAAGGTATGGCAGAAGGGCCTACTTCACAAGATTTCCAGCTACGGTATTACTGGAAATGTTTTCTCAATCATTAAATCATTTCTCTCTGATAGGCTCATAAGTGTAGTGGTTGATGGGCAGAAATCAGAGGCCCACAGTATTAATGCTGAAGTCCCCCAGGGGTCCATCCTGGACCTAACTCTCTTCCTGATCTACATCAATGTTCTCCCAAAACACATACTTAAATCATTCGTTGACATCTATGCTGATGACACAACCATCTATGGCAACACATCAAAGGCCGTAAATGACAAAGTTCTCTCTAATTCTCTCTCCTCTGATCTTGAGCGCGTGGTACAATGGACGAAGAGGTGGCTGGTCACTTTTAATGCATCCAAAACCAAGCTTCTATCATTACATCATCAACGCTCTGATCCCCATCTGGCATCAATTGAAATGGATGGCTCTCGTCTTGGAGAGGCTCCATGTTTTTACAAGCTTCTTGGTTTGACCTTTACTCCTGATCTGAAATGGAACACGTACATCAAATCTGCTGCCAGGGACGCTGGGAAAATGGTGGGATCCTTCTACCGCTCCAGAAGATATCTCACTACTGATGCAATTCTCTACCTATATAAAAGCCAAATATGTCTAAGGGTGGAGTACTGCTGCCACATCTGGGCAGGAGCTGCTAAAAACAGCCTATCCTGCCTTGACAGAGTACAAAATAGACTTCATGGTTTAGTGGGGGATGCCCTTTTCTCTTCCCTGCAACCTCTCTCCCACAGAAGAGACGTTGCGAGCCTGTCTTTGTTTTATCGTTATTTCCATGGCTGGTGGTCGTCTGAGCTCCAATCTCTCAACCCCTCGCAAATCTTTCACGAGAAACATCTGTCTGGCTAAAACTACTGTCAATAATTTCCCCCACTCTTTATCTGTGCCTAAATCCAAACGTAGATTCCATGAGCAAAGCTTCTTTCTTAGAACTGCACGCCAGTGGAACTCTCTGCCGCTTGCCTGTTTCCCACCTGACTACAATTTGGACGTCTTCAAGTCCAACATAAACAAACTCCTGACAAACCGCCCCCTTAAGTAAGACACTCTATCAAAACACCCAATACTAATGATTACTACAATACTATCTCATTGATTACTGTACACGCAATAACCCTTATCCCTGAGTGGCCTTCGGGCCTTGATAAGTGGTGACCCCCATGTAAATAAAAAAGCAAACAACGGTTAATTAATAAATCAGAGCCAATCCACCCACAACTATTCGATAACATGATTCTGAATTAGACGTAACGTATACTATGATTTTAAATCACTAAAGAGAGATTTTAAAGATAAAAAAACTTGATACATGGGTTCCTCACTAATTGAACGAGAACCAAAAGAAACGCTGTTATGAAGTTTCATCTTTTCTTCTTTTACATAACAAGAACCACTCGTTCCTCGACAGGATTGCAACTTGCGATGAAAAATGGCTTCTTTTCGACAACCAGCGACGTTCAGCTCAGTGGTTGGACGCCGATGAATCTCCACGACACTTCCCAAAGCCAGAGTTACACCAAAAGAAGGACATGCCGACTGTTTGGTGATCTGCGACTGGTCTCATCCATTACAGATTTTGAATGCAGGCGAAGAGAATTACTGTCAACAAATCGATGAAATGTATCAGAAACTTCGACAACAACACCCAGCATTAGTAAGAAGAAAAGGCTCAATTCTCTTCCATGCAATGCCCGACCGCATGTTGCTAAACCGACCCTGCAGAAATTGAACAAATTAGGTTACGAAACTGTCTCAGCCGCTATACTTTCTAGACGTCAATCCTACCGATTACCACTTTTTCAAGCATCTCGACAACTTTTTGCGTGAGAAATACTTCAAAAATCTAGGCGATATCAAAAACGCTTCATCGACACCAGAGTGCAAGACTTTTACGTTGCTAGCATGAATACACTTGTTTTCTGTTGGCAAAAGTGGATTGGCAAAAGTGTGTTTCGATCAATAAATTGTTATTCGTGCCGAGATATGTTCATCTGAATTTAAAGGTTAAAAAACACAAGAACTTTTTCATCAACCTGATAGAACAAAATGACTAGGAAATGTAAACTATAAAATATAAAAAAAAAAATAAAAATAAAACATTTGATGTCGAAATGTAAAAAATTCAGCAAGATATCACATAATCTATAGAAGAGGGACAGTTTTATTTATTTCATTTGCTACGAAAGAGAAAAGACAAAGAGAGAAAAAGAAAGAATAGAGAGAAAGTAAAATGAAGAAAATCGTCAGAGAAATTAAAAATAAGAGTTTCAAATATTTAAGGTTGGAGTTTTTCAAGTCATTTTGGCTTTTAAAAGTCGCAAATTACTAAAAGAAAACACGTATATTTATTTTCTTTAGCATTAAAACGTAACGTAAACAAAAATCAATGACAAAGTGCGGAAAATTCAGATTTAAAAAAAAAAGTAGTGAAACTATGAAAGCGAAATAATTTCATCCAATAAACAGGGAAATTAATCATCGATTTTTAACGCTTTTATTCGTAAGCGGATATGTTTGTTATTAATTTGACACAAGAGAGAGAGAGAGAGAGAGAGAGAGAGAGAGAGAGAGACAGACAGACAGACAGACAGACAGAGAGGGGGGCGATACTTGCCATAAAAATGAAAGATATTTATGAGAATATTTAATCTGAGAAGTAAAGTAATCTTAGTAGTTAAAAAGAAAAACGAAAAATAAATAGTCCCACATTCTGACTCGATGATCAACCAAGGTGATATAACTAGAATAAGCAACAAAAAGAAGTGTGAACTTACACACTCACTATATATATATATATATATATATATATATATATATATATATATATATATGTGTGTTTGTGTGTGTGTGTGTGTGTATATATGTGTGTGTGCGTGTGTATATATATATGTGTGTGTGTGTATATATATATATATATATATATATATATATATATATATATATGCGACGCTCGCTGTTGGTTTATAAACAAGCGAAAAAGTGGTGGGCAAATATTTGTTTAAATAGTCATTTTGCGAGATGATTTACGGGCACCGCTCCCGTGAGTCGATCAGTAGAACTGCGGGCTGTCAACGCGATGGTTTTAGGTTCAATCCTATTGACACTGACGTCTGTGTCCATATTTTCAAACTCTATCTCCACCGAAACTAAAAGACGCAGAGCAGACTATAGGTCTCAAAGGATTGGATTTTTACGGACCGTTCTATTACGGGTCTTTAACCGGTGAAAATAGCTTATAAGGATAAAAAAAACAGGACAAACAGGATATATATATATATATATATATATATATATATATATATATATATATGAAGTATGAGATAATATGATATGGTCTGCGGGCTAAAAACCAAAAATAAAGTTTCGTATGTGCTAAAATATTTTATATATGAAATTTCATGTCTGTAGACCAAAAACGTTTGGAGGAGTTTGGTAGGCAACATTTTTAAATTAAAAATATATATGTATACATAAATATATATGGAAAGAATTTTGTGTTTACTATAAATTTTTTACGCAAATATTACGCAAGTATAAATCATGTAGAATATCTGCATTAATATAATTATATGCAATAGTTAACTAAAGATTATTATCCTATGAGAAAACTGAAAAAAATAATAGAGAATTAACTAAAATTAATTTTGAAAAGAATATGCAAATTAGCTAGATCTTTTGCTAGTGAATGCAATTCCACGACCTATATATATATAAGAAAGTTGTATTGTATTTTTAAATAAATAGAAGAAATGGTTTTTAATATGAACACACACACACACACACACACACACGCAATAATTATAGGCGTATAGATACACGAAATTTGGACAAATTAAAATATATTTAAGCGTATTTTACAACCGGACAAAGCCGGGCACCCATCCGCTAGTCTAATATAGAAGAGTCTGTCTATCTGTCTGTGTCCATATTTTCAAACTCCTCCGAAACTAAGAGACGCAGAGCAGACTATAGGTCTCAAAGGATTGGATTTTTACGGACCGTTCTATTACGGATCTTTAGCCGGTTAAAATAGTTTTTAAGGATTCAAAAATGGGACAAAATTGAAAAAAATGGTTTTACATTTTGTACATTCCTCTTGGTTTATTTTTATTTTTAATTTTTAATCAGCTTATGTGCGTATCATGTTGGTACAGTGGTAACGTCACCAACTTTACATGCTAGCATTTTGCTTTCGATTCTAGCTGATGGCACCTAAATATTTTATCTTTTTACTTTTGAAATAACGACTCTATAATAATATATACGAAATTTGGACTAATTAAAATATCATATTTAAGCATATTTTACGCCCGGGAAAAACTAGGCGTCCTCCCTCGCTAGTCTAATACATAAAAAAAAACTGTATGTCTGTCTGTCTTCATATTATTAAACCGTATCTCTTTCGAAACTAAAAGTCGCAGAGCTGCGCTAGTGAACTCAACGGATTGTATTTTTATGGACTGTTCTTTTATAGGTCTTTAGCCGATTAAAATAGTTTTTAAGGGGTTTAAATTGACGAAATCGTTATACATTTTGTATATCATCTTAGTTTATTTTTATCAGTTCATATGCGTGTCACGTTGGTACAGTGGTAACGTCACAAGCTTTGAATGTTACAGTTTTTCTTTCGGTTTCGATTCTAGCTTATCGCACCCCTATTTTTTTTTTACTTTTGAAATAACGACTCTATAATAATATACGAAATCTTGACAAATTAAACTATCATATTCAAGCGTACTTTACGACCAGGCAAAGTCGGGCGGCTCCCCCACTAGTGTGTATATATCTATATATCTATAAAAGTGAAAGTGTATGTCTGTGTATCTGTGTCTGTGTGTGTACATTTCCCTACGCAATAACTCTTTCAATTTAAGTCTACAGACTCGAAATTTGATATACAGGGTAGTAAGATTTGGGAAACTCGATGTGATCGATTTTCGGCCAGAAATTTGGCGATTAAGGGGTCTAAGTTCAACGATTTGACCTTTGAGAACTCTACCAAACTCCTTCGACAATTTCCAGTCTAAACACTTGGAATTTTAGATATAGGTTCATTGGACATGGATCTAACTTTATAACTTAATTTGAGCCCAAAACAATAAATTTTAAGGGGTCATAATAGGGGCCAAAGTTAAAAAAATTGACCACATTTTTTTTTGGTTGCTCAACATACATCTCCAAATACCCAGGCAACGCCGGGCACCCATGCTAGTATATATATATATATATATATATATATATGTATATATATATATATATATATATATATATATATATATATATATATATATATATTGTGTATTTAAGAAGCATTTTTGTATCTAAGTAAATATTGTTAAAAATAACAGACTTCTCTCCTTAATACAACTTTTTTTGCCATTTCTCATGATCCTTCCTTTTGAAAAATGTTTTTTTTCTAATATGTATTATGAATGTTTTCGATGCTTCGACGAATCATCTGCAGGTGACAAAATCAAAGGAACAAAAAAAAAACAGAGAAAAGGAGAGAATTTTAAACGATAGTGGAGAAACGCGCACGTAGAGTTCCTGAACACCAAAAGAACGGTTTCGCACTGTTCATGCCAAGACGTATATAATTGAAATTCCACGATGCCGAAAATAGCGAAACAAGATAAAATTGTATTACGTTAAGCAATTAGAAATATTTCTACTGCTTTCATGTGTAATGCTACGAATTTTAGGTTGCTGAGTTTTACTCAGTATTACTTAATAGTTGGCGTTTCTATATTGAAATAACGACAACCTATTAAATTTCAAATAAAACAAATTGTAGCTACGTAAATATCATGTCGCACATAGTAATATATCCAAATATTACGGAAATCGATAACGTAGAAGATTAATTAATCATGAAAAAAGACATTTGTAAAATCAAGCGTTTTGGATTATAAACCTTCCGATTCGAATAGAAGAGTTAACAGGGAAGTAATTCAGATTGCAATTTCTCGGAAATCTCATGCCAATTTCGGAAAAATAATTTCGAAAAGTTTTGCCATGGACTTGAGAAGATTAAAGCAAAGTGATTTTTTTTCGAGTGTAAATGCAGACTTATCGATTGCTTCTGTCTGCTATACATCGTTCTTTAATTGAGTTCCTATTTATAATGCCTCCCCACGGGATAGAGTGAGACACCAAGTTCGTTTTTTTAACGTGGAGAAAAGGAACAAAAATTAAAATTGTCTCAGTCGTGAAGGATTTCTCCTCCACTGACAGAAAACAAGAAATTGAAGTGTATCAGCTGAAGAACAGATACTACACTTTGATCTTGGCTCAAAGGTTGAGAACTCAACTGAGTTACTTCGCCTTAGCCTCTGTCACGTGATCTAAAATGTCCGCTTCAGTATGTAAACTAATTGGAGTGTTTTTTTAACCTTATCGGAACTGGTTTTTATTTTCACGAATAATTAATGTTCTACGTCATCGAGTTCTGTAAATGTTTGACATGTTACTGTTTGCGACATGCCAATTACGTAGGTACCATATGTTGTACTTGAAATCCAATAGTATTTCGTTATTTAAATATAGAAGCGCCAAATAGTTTCACGTATTTTTACTTTCTAAAAATTGGTTTCGAAATTTATTATTTCCATATCATCAGCTAAAACGTATCTCACTTTATAATTATGTTTTTGTACATGTACGTTTCTGTACCTTAAACCAAACAACATTTTCAGAAACACTTTCTTTCCAAAACCTTTCATATTGATAAAACGTATTACCAGGACGATACTTCCTGTGTGACTACGGCAACAAATATTTATCGGTCCTTTTTGTTATGTTAGCAAATTCTATCCAATCCACCGATCGTTTCCAATTTTCTAATCGTAATTTTTATCATAAAACTGAAAATCATATTGAGCCTTAACCTTGAGAGACCTTAGGCCTTATTATTTGTACCTTATTCCTATATATAATAGAAGAGGCACAAAAATGTTCTTCGGGACCAAAATACCGTAGGTTTACAACCACAGATGGCACATACAAATTAATTATGTTTACACTGTTAGCCATTACCTTATTTAACTATTGAACGACGTTTATGACACATTAATTGGTAATATTAAAGCATTATTTCGTAATATTAAGGCATTACATTCAATCCCAGGAGTGTCATCATCACGATCGCACAGATATACAATGGAAGTATCTGTTGTTTTTACCTCTAAAAAAAAGTCCTACTCCTACTACCATTCGACACCTGGATGTTTTCTGCATTAGGATCATATATGAGGTTTCGCCCTAATTTTCAGGCTCACATTCTTATGCACACACCATTATCTTACATTTCCTCGAACCCCAAAATTAATGATTTCTCCCTCCTCACATTTCACACTCTCTCATTGGTTGAAACGTTTATGTTCTGTCAATCTGGATTGCACGAAACCTTAAAAAAAAAGAAACATGGCTTCCCGGAAACTAGAAACTAAAAAACTGTTTTATAGCATTATATGTTCTTACACAGACTTATTAATACATCTTTTTTTTTTACGTTTCGTTTGTTTTATTAATATTAAACTTTCTTTCGCAGACTTTAAAATAACTGTTTATGCAATTATATATTTATACTTTGGTATAAAATAACTATTTATACAATTATACGTTTATACTTTGGTATAAAATAACTGTTTATACAATTATATATTTATACTTTGGTATAAAATAACTGTTTATACAATTATATATTTATACTTTGGTATAAAATAACTGTTTTCATTTACAAATACCTTCCGTCCGAAAAAAATATCACTTATATATTATATTATTATATTTCTTATTTGCCTGAGTTTTCTCTTATTTATTTATTTTTTTATTTGGGTTATTTATTTCCTTCGGTTAAAGTGACAATCACTCATAAAAAATAATTCATAATTATATTTTCTTTTCGAACGATATATAACGATATAGTAATTCGTATTTACTAAAATATTATTCTGCACACACGAGATAAAACTATCGTTTCCTTTTCTTTTCTTTTCTTTTTCGCATGCTTTTAAATAACTGTTTGTACAATGGTATATTTATACCTTGGTATAAAATATATGTTTTCGTTTACAAATACCTTCCGTTCGAAAAATAAAAAGTCTTATTCATTCGTGTTATTTGACAAATAATAAATCGGAGTTTCCTTTCGTTTATTTATTATTTTTTTTCCATTATTTATTTTTTTCCATTTCGTTATTTATTTACTTCAATTACAATCATAGACACTCATAAACAAGAATACATAATTTCGTAAAAAATATAATGATATAGTAATTCGTTTTTACTAAAATATTATTACGCAGCAGATAAAACAATCATTACGTTTTGTGTTGCTTTTAATACACTGTTTCATTATGCACAAATGGTAAACGAATTCAAAGCAGACTTGACGCCCATTGGAGATTGCTGCCGAGTTTATATTGTCCATCCTCCTAAATAGAAGTGCAAATTTCTGGGCTTCTGTGCCACGCATGCCACAAAGTTGTCTAGGAAAATTTCCCCTTGGAACGATGAACAGGTCCAAAACCTGGACCTCAAACATCTATATGTCAAAGTCAAAGTCAAAGTAATTAACTTTACATGAGTATAATTTAATCACAATTTTATTTCACATAGGAGGATGCGATCTTTTTTGTTTTGTTTGTGTATAGAAAGTTATTTTTTGTATTTTTCTTACGACCTGCCCAAGCGTAGTATAAACACACCCAGCCTCCCCATGTTGTATATTAGTTTTTATTTTGGAGGAGATGATATATTAAAACGTGCCATGTGTTATCTAGTGGATGTAAGCTAATGTTCTTTTAACAGACAGGTAATAAACATATAAATCGTATATATGTTGTTAGCCAGGGGACATGATATTGACGTGTAAACTGAGTCATGTTGTATCGGACTTATCACACGGGATATTTTTACAGTTCATATGTAAGAAGAATAATATATGCCTCATACCTTTTTCTTGAAGAGTTCTTCTGTATCTTCCCGCTGCTCTATGACGAACCATGAAACGATTAGCACCATCCAATTGAGACATCTGTTCTTATTTGTGAAACCATTAAAACATCTCTTTATATTTTTATATTATGAATTTATTACAGTTGTCTCAAATGGTTTTCACAGGATCTGCAGTCAGTCTACATTTTCTGTTCATACAGCCCGCTCCTAGCTGTCTGTCCACCCCTGTCTAGACGTCTGTCCGCTCTGGTGGTCAATCCTCAACTCTCTGAATCTCTCCAAAACTAACTATATCACGTGTTCTCTTTCGTCACCCAATTACGTGTCTCATACCAATCTAATCCACAACTAGTTATTTGTTTATTCAAAACCCCAAATAATGTTTACATATATTTTCTATTTTCAAATTCCTTTTGCGATTCACACGTCAATCATTTCTCCCGCAATTTAATTGTTTATTCTTCTAATCATAATAACTGATCCAGCGACCATCCGTCGCTCAAATCAATTAACAAGAATACAATAACAATAATAATAATGTTTTGACCCTTGACCCCGCTTGCTACAGTTAACAGATACTACGCTATGATCACAGCCTAAAGGGTCATAACATTACACCCATGTTAAGAACGACTTTCGGAATAAATACCCCAACCTCTCCGTGGTAAGAACGGCTTTTTAGGTTGGAGGTGTTTATTCCAAAAGCGGTTCGTAACATGGGGAGGAGGTTGTTTATAATACGTTGGTACAAGGAGACTCTTCCCTTTCTTTTATTTTTCCTTTTAAAATTTTCCCTTCATTTTTTTCTTCTTACTATTTTTAACGTCTGTTCGCTCGCGTTTCTTTTTGCTCAATCGGTATAATCCGGCGGTTTCCATCGTTCGCCGGGCGTTGCCCACCGAGACTCACGGAAAAAACAGTTTTAAACTGCAAAAGTGCCGAAGTTTGACAATGATTACCTGATTTTTTTACTTATAATTAAAAGCGTTGAACAATACAAAGTACAATTTGGGATACTTATTGTTACCGTTGTATTTTTGGTATCGCGCTGAAATAATATTGTTTTTTATTTACAAAACCATTTTAACCTTCGGGAAGGAAGGGTGTTTTCTCACTATCACAAAAATTAGCATGAAAATTTATATTTAACCTGAAAACACTATTTACAAATAGCGCGGTACCAAAAATTCATAACCAATATAGAGGATGCATATGATGGCAGAGCGCGATACCATCTGCCATCATATGCATCTGAGGAGGCTGGACCACAGATTAGTTACTAAACAAGTTTATTTAATAATGAATAACTATAAAAAATTACAGGATAATATGACTATTATTTGATTTTTTTCTAAATTTCTTAAACATGGGTATGTCTACGGCTTCACAAACGTCACTACATAGGAATGATTTTTGTCTCGCACTTACATTATTTTTATATGCTGTAAAAAAATTGTAAAAATTAT